>NC_056750.1:660071626-660074126 GCF_019279795.1 Protopterus annectens
TGTGAAGGGGAATTATATGTGATACTTTCCATAGTGTGGGAACGTAACTTTCTGACAGAGATTGGTTAATCAAGATGGATACTGGGTAGGCC
Organism: Protopterus annectens; assembly: GCF_019279795.1. NCBI lineage: Eukaryota > Metazoa > Chordata > Ceratodontiformes > Protopteridae > Protopterus > Protopterus annectens. The sequence continues at coordinate 660,071,719 of NC_056750.1, forward strand.
AGAGCATCAGCTGTGATTTGTAAGTATTCACTTGGGAGGTTGTCTGCTGCTAATTTGGTGGGCTTAAGTTTAGTTAAGAGTTTTTTTTATGTTGGAAGTAGGTACAGGAGAAAAAGAGAAGGCAGTGGGGAGATTACTAGTTGAAGGTGTGGGTTGGAGGGGAAGGGGGTTGTGTTGTTTAGCTAGTGATAGTATGGTTTGTGTGAAGTGTGTGCTGATTGAGGTAACAATATTTTCAGAGGAGTGAGGGATGTTAGGAGGAGGGGTACTGACTTTACCTGGGTGGAGGATGGAGTTTATGGAGGACCAGAATTGTTTGGGGCTGTGTCGGGAGGAGTCTAGGGCAGACTGGTAGTATTGGAATTTGTCCTGTTTTACTAGCTTTTTGACTCTATTGCGTAGTTCTAGGAATTTTTGTCTAGTTGAGGGGGTTTTGGTTTTGCGCCAGTGCTCCCAGGCTTTATCCCTGTTTTTAATTTCTGACTTAGTGGTTTTCTGTAGCCATGGGGAGGGTTGTGCTTTGGTTCTGGAAAATCTTATGGGGGCATGGTAATTAAGGATGCTAAGGAAGGTAGTATTAAAAAATTCAACTGCGTCATCAAGACTGAGGTACTTTAGAGGATGCCAGTTACATTCTCTGAGGGATGAGATGAACGTGAGTGGGTTAAAGTTTAGTTTTTTACATATTTGATGGTAGATGACAGGTTTAGCTTGGTATAGGTATTTTCTGGGTAGGAATGCCGGGGAGTGATCACTGAGGCTATCTGATAAGCAGCTTGTTATATATGACTGGGGGCTCTTACTGACTAGTATCCAATCCAGGGTAGTGTGCTTGCTGGAGTTTTTATTTTTCCTGGTTGGCGACTGGACTAGTTGGGCGAAGCCATAAAGGTTTACATGATGGGTTGGATGGTTGCCAGAATAGGACTGCCAGTCAATATTGAAATCACCTAAAATTATAGTTTTTTGGGGGAGATGGTGGGTAGACCTGCTGAGGAGGTTTTCTAGTGGGGGGATGTTTTGGCCAGGTGGGAAGTAGCATCCAATTATGTTGATGGTTTTGTTTTGGTTTATTTTGAGGTTAGTATATATTATTTCTTCATTGCCTATTTGTGGAGCTGATGATTTTAAGATCTGGGTGTTTAGATGCTGTTTAAATATTATAGCTACACCGCCTCCTTATATAAATATATACAGTGGATATAAAAAGTTTACACACCCCTGTTAAAATTCTAGCTTTTTGTGATATAAAAAGATGAGGCCACAAAAAATCATTTCAAAACGTTTCCCACCTTTAATGTGACCTATAACCTGTACAATTCAATTGAAAAACAAACAAATCTGTTAGGGAAGAAATATAAAAAAAAAAATGTCTAATAAGCTGGTTGCGTAAGTGTGCACACCATTATACTAATACTTTGCTGAAGCACCTTTTGATTTAATTACAACATTCAGTCTTCTTGAGTAGGAGTCTATCAGCATGGCACATCTTGACTTGGCAATATTTGCCCACTCTTCCTTGCAAAAGCGCTCCAAATCTGTCAGATTCCAAGGGCATCTCTTGTGCACAGCCCTCTTCAGGCAACCCCACAAATTTTCTCTTGGATTTAGGTCTGGGCTGTGGCTGGGCCATTCCAAAACTTTAACTTTCTTCTGGTGAAGCCATTCCTTTGTTGATTTGGATGTATGCTTGGGGTCATTGTCATGTTGAAAGGTGAAATTCCTCTTCAGCTTTCTAGCAGACGCCTGAAGGTTTTGGACCAAAAGTGACTGGTATTTGGAACTGTTCATACTTCCCTCCAACTTGACTAAAGCCCCATTCCAGCTGAAGAAAAGCAACCCCAAAGTATAATACTGCCACCACTATGCTTCACCGTGCGGATGGTGTTCTTTTGGTGATACAAAGTGTTGTTTTTGCACCAAACGTACCTTTTGAAATTGTGGCCAAAAAGTTCAACCTTGGTCTCATCGGACCATAACACATTTTCCCACATCCTTTTGGGAGACTTGATGTATAGTAAACCATCAAGAAGTAACGAACATCAAAACCAAGCAAGTGGAATAACAGGAAATTCAATGATATCAAAGCATACACCCGACTCCACTGCAGTGTATTCACCAAAAACTTTATTCCAGACAACAAATACAACGAGGATTGAGCGCTTTCGTCTCCAACCTGGAGACCTCTTCAGAATCAATTAAACGAAAGAAAGGTTGCCATTTTATACATACCAGTACCTTTAGAATTAATCATTATTCAATTAAGAATGAATTAATCAATTAAGAATGAATTACAATAGGTCTTAGCCTTAGTAGCTGTTAAACCATTGCCATAGTTAACCCTCTAAAGGCTAGGAGAACAATGAAAACCATGAATGAATTGTTTTAACTTTTTTCCTTTTTTCTTA
>NC_056750.1:660404126-660454126 GCF_019279795.1 Protopterus annectens
TTTCCCATATTCCAGATTATCTTTCCTCCCACAGTTTCTCTGTAATATCTCATTTGTTATAAATATTGTGTCATCTAATATAATTACATACTACATCACAAGTATTACACAACTCTAACAGCTCTTTTCCTATTCACATTTACAGAAATCATTCTAAATTTTTTAGTTTCCCTTTGGCTTAGAATCATGGTTTCATAAATTCATAGTCAATTGCTAACTTTCTTAATAAGCCATTCTAAACCCAATTTCTCTACCAAAATGTGAGAATCAGCACTCTGTACTTTGTAGCAGCATTATACAAACACCTCACCATTAGGTGTCTATATTCTTTTTCATCCATTTCCTTTCTTTTTTCTTTTGTACTTATCCATTACATTTTCTTTTTGTCTTTTATGTTTTTACTAATAGAATTCTTTTTTCTTTTACTACTTCTAAATGTATGTCTTCATCACTTATTTCAGAACCTTCTTCTATGTCCTGTATTTTTTCATGTAATTTTTCTTCTATTTCTACTACTTTCAAAATGTATTCTCTTTCTTCATTTTCTTCTCTTTCTTTTTCAGTTATTTTATTTACATTTTTGCAACTCATCCATAAATGTCCTGTTTTGTTACATCTATACCATTTCAATTCACATTTTTTGCATCATGTTCCATTTCCCCACAAATAGCATTTTATTTTGCCACTGTTATTTATCAGAAGTTCTTCTTTTCCACAAAAAAAATGTTTTGGGTTGTCCTCAGCATTTTACAAAACTCCTGTTCACCTCTATATTTATCATTCTTGGTATACATATATTTTTTCTTTTTATTTTTAACACAATATTGGAATTCCATCTACCAGTCCACAAACCCCTACTATCATAAAACATTTGCAATGTTCAAGATTTCTTTACATAAAGTTTTCAAATGTCTTTTCAAAGTCTCTTTCCACCTCAGGTCAAAATTGTACATGATTTTTTTATTTTTGTTTCCCCTGTTAAATACTTTTATCATGCAAAGATTCCAGGGTTACAATCTTACTTTTTTTTCCATATTCACCAAAACCTTTTCCATTGAAAAAACAGTCTCAAACATATGTCACAAAATGTCTCCTTGTTAAGAATGCTTCTACCTCATGTGCCTTTATTCCCAAAAGAGCTATTCAATTGTCCTACACTTCATACCTGTCCACTTCTTTGTCTTCTTTACTTTGAATCCTTACTACATGCTTGTTTTTCATTTAATACTGCTACTCCACTTTTTGCTTTTACTTTCTCTGTATATTTTTCCTTTTCCATCTCACCACTATTCTTCAGGATTATCTCTGCATCCTCCTTTTGTATTTTCCCCATAATGTCCTCCCCCAAGAAAACATTACCTTCATTTTCTGGCTCACTCTGTGTAGATCAGAGTGTGTGTATATATCTTTAATAAGCTATCCATGGGCTTGCGCAAGTGTATAAATACTGAGCACATGCAAGTCTGACTGCCATTTTGAAGTGAGCTGTTGATGCAAGTATGCATGTATGCAATGTTTGCTGGTTTATATTTTATGATGCTGCTACTATTTATCCTGAAGTGATTTTATGTAATAAAGCATCTAAACAAAATATCCCACCTGCTTTTCATCTATGTTAGAGAGGGACGAGTGACATGGTGTCAGAAGTGGGATGTCTAAAAGGCCATGGGATCTAAAATTACTTGGGCCAGGAATCAAAATTCTTCAGTTTGTGGGGTACCCAGTTGAAACTGGAGGAATATACAGGAGTGAATTATCCTTACAATGTGCATACTTTGCAAAACAGGTCAGAAATGAATTTCAGTTATTATACTTGCTCAACACTTTCTTATTTGCAAAATATGAAACAAGGCACGCAGAACTCTAAGCGATATTCACATAGACCGATGTGTCTAATATTGATAAAATATTCAAATTACTGTGGAAAATGTTTAAAATAAAGTCAGAATTGCATAAAATGAGTAAAATAAGAGGAAACAACTGCATTTTTCAATACGTGCCTAGTGAATCCATATTTTTCATATTAATCAAAGATATCAGAGTTATCAGAAGTGTATAAAGTGTTTGCATGTTTATGCAGTGTTACAGTAAAGTTATTTCACAGAATACAGCCATTACAGAGTATATTTTGCACAGCATAGTATTTCAAGGAATTTATTGTGCATTTGAATGTTATTACAAGCTCACAGAACAGTTTGTTCATATATAACTACACAGGGCATATTTTCAGTGTGTTTGTACATACTTTGTAGGCATGGCAGATGGATTTCGTAAACACAGTACTTGTGTTTGATATTGCAGAGAACTGAAGAGTGTTTGAGCAAAAGTATGACATTTTTATACAGGCTGCATTTTCTGATAAAGATGACCGTACAAAGGCATTTATTCCACTTAATTTAGCTGGTTCAGAAGCCATAGAAAGGAAAAGTTCATTTGTGTATGCACCTGCTATCTATACAGGAGAGGAGGAAAACCATTGTATTGTTGTTCTGGCTGAGTCAAGGGAGGACCCAGAGTGCTTAAAATGTAAATTTAGAGAAATGTGCAACTCCCAGATAAATGTTACAGTGGAGAGGTACTTCACAGGGGATCAAAAGCCTAGTTAAACATTTACAGCATATATAACTGTCTTGAGAAATAAAGCTAAAATATGCAGATTTGGTGATTTAAGGGATGATTTGATAAAAGACAGATGTGTGTGGTATAAAAGATGATACTATGAGAAAGATTTTGCTTCATGACAGTGATTTAACTCTAAATAAGGCCAGTGAGATTTGTCAGATGTATGTGCTCACAGAAAAGCACACAAATATATTTACAAATGAGAGCAGCTCTAAAAGGCACAGCGACATAGCTCATGTTGATAGTATGCAGCACATAATTAAACCGGTCCAAGCACATTGCAGCAACTATAACCATTGTATCACTCACTGGCAAATCCCAGAGTTTTCCAGCAAATTCCAAAGTTTGCACAGTCAAACTCAAAGCATGGGCCCCAACCTAGTTTCATTGCCAACTGTCATAATTGTGGTGGAAGTCATGAGTCTAAAAGGGAAACATGTTTAGGTTTTGGTCAGCAATGCCACAAATTCAATAAATGGAATAATTTCAAAAGGTGTTGTAAATCAAAAAGCCCACATTCTTTTATTAAAAGGGAACATTTTAAGAAAAGAGTTGATCAATTAAAGGGCGGCAACCCTATTCTTTATGTGGATGGTGTGTCAATGCTTTATGAAACACAGTCAATGCAGTAGATTTAAGGCCAAAGAATGAAGTATTTTGAACTGTTTGGATAAATGTAAAACCCATTGAGCTCAAAGTTGACACAAATTTCAAGAGCAAAGTTATGTCAGCAGAAACATTTGCTAGTGTGTGTCATGATGAAAGGCTTGATTTGATAAGGAGTACAAAGCTTGTTGCTTATGGAGGCGAAGAAATTCAAACCAAAGGCTCAGTAGTGCCATCATGTTACTCTGCTGGGAGAAGTTACACCTTGTTATTTTATGTGGTCAAGAGGCACATCCAGTTATCATTAATACTCAGAGATGCTTTGAAAATGGGACTGCTTTCATTTAATAAAGAAGTCCACCAAATTAACTTGAAAGACCACTACTCTAATTTCACCCAGTGTATTTTTTCTACCTATGCTGATCTTTTCAAAGACAAATTAAGGAAGTTTCCAGTTGTGTACTCCATGAAGTTAGACACAGATATCAGTCCAGCTCATAAAGTTCCCATGGAGGACAGAGTCAAAGCTGAGCTAGATAAAATGGTGCGACAAGGTGTGATTTGTCCAGCTGCAACCCCTACTGAATGGGTATCTTCCATGGTGGTAGCTCATGAAAAAAGCTCAGATGACAGCATAAATTGTATTGACCCCTGAGATTTGAACAAAGTGTTAAAAAGACCATCATCCAATACTCACAAAGCTGCAGCCTTGATGCGAAATGCCACTTTTTTCTGTCTTAGATGCAAAGAGTTTATTTTGGCAAATTCATCTTGACAAGAAATCATCATTGCTCACCACGTTTAGTACTCCATTTGGCAGGTAAAGATTTTTGAGAATGCCATTTGAGATAAATTCTGCAAATTAAGTCTTTCAATGTGCAATGCAGCAAATTTATTTCTGGGTATCCTTGTTCTATTATAGTAGATGACAGAAGTAGGAGGTCATTGTGAAGCTGAGCATGACAGAAACCTCAGAAAAGTTCTAGAAAGGGCACGTCAAGTGAATCTTAAGCTCAAGCACATTAAATGCAAATTCAGGCTACAAGACGTTACTTATGTTGGTCATTTATTTACCAGTTAAGGCCCATGACCAGACCCTTCAAAACAAACAGTCATTCTCGAGATGCCAACTCCAGACAATGTTCAAGCCCTGCACTGTTTTCTTGGCATGGTTAACTACCTAGGCAAGCTCATTCCAGACTTGACCCAACCATCACCACCACTCAGAGGGCCGATACATAAAGATGCATCATGGTCTTGGTTAGAACACCACCAAAGAGCAGTTGATGTCCTGAAATAGAGAATTGCTAGTTCACCAACAATCAGAAACTATGATGTTTACAAGCCAGTTACTCTTTCATGTGATGCTTCTAAATTTGGTCTTTGTGCAATCATTCTACAAGGGGGTCAATCTGTTGTCTATGCATTAAGAACTCTTACCCAAACTGAAATGCAGTATGCACAGATTAAGAGCTTTTGTCAATTATGTTTGCATGCTTGAAGTTCCATGACTATGTTTATGGTAGACCTTTACAGATTAAAACAGACCACCAACCTCTAGTCAATATCTTGAGAAATCCTATGCGTTCAGCTCCAGCCAGACTGCAATGCATGAGGTTGAGATTGCAAAAGTATAATTTCAATCTTGTCTACAAGAAGGCAAACTTCTTTATCTTGCTGATACTTTATCCAGATTGCCCAGAAACACCACAGAACAGCATGAGAATGAAAACCTTGATTTTGAAGTCATAGAAGTGAAGCATTTTTCATTTCTTTAAGTAAATCATCCCGCAACCCTTATGACTGGTGGGTTGTAAATATACATCTGCCTTTTGCTCCATTAAACAGACTTCTTGAAACACCTCTTCAGAATTCTGCACACATTCTGTGGTCTCAGTATTTGCTTTCAGCTCCCATTTCTCTCACTACTCTGTTATCTCCTTCTCTCTCCATCTGGTCCCCCATTTCTCGGGGCTGCCTCTGCACCTGGAACAAAGAGGAAGTGCTCCTGCAAAATTGGTCCCACTCACAACAATGATGAGAAGGGGAATTTCCCGATATCTGGCTCGTATTTCTCCCTAGTATTATAAATACCACCTTAGGTCTTCCTGAAAAGAGGCTACTAGCCTAATGGGGCTAACTTGGTCAACAAAAGGATAAATACATGAATAAATAAAATCTTGACAGATGCTTATTCCTAGCCCAACAACAAATGCTATTCTAATTAGAAAAGAAATATTTTTGTGCAGAAACTACCCACCTCACAAACTTTATGCATACCAACCAAACAAAACTATTTATAATATTGAAATACTTGATGCAACCATAAAACACATGACCAATATTACTTTTCAAGCCCAATCCCTTTCGACTAACCAGCTAACTCTGTACCATTATCTAGTAATGATCTATTTGTTAGGTATCTCCATCTTCCCTGATTCCCTACTTTTTTGAGCCAGTTTTGAAACACATGTTGGGGTTGGCATAATGGTTAAGGTGTTTGCCTCACAGCCACAAAGTGTAGAGTCTGTTTCTCAACTTTTTAGAAAAACTGACTAAGCTTAAAATGACTTGCAAGGCAGCTTTCCTATAAACCTATGAGCTGCAAGTACGAAACAAAAATCTTTGAATCAAGGCAAATAATATTTACATGATTTATACAGTCTGTGTCGTACTTTAAAAAGTAACTGTAAATCCAAAATTTAAGATTTTCTGATATGTCATATGCCTTCTGCTCATTCATGCCAAGTATTATCATAATAAATAATAATATTAATCTGTTAGACTATAAGTCAACTGCTCATTGTGTTTGAAGGGAGGCGATACAAAAATAAACAATGCAGGAGGGCAATGTTAGCAATCTCCAAAAACTAATCGCAAGCCATACTGCCATTAAAAATCAATATAACTGACTTCACAAACTTATATATTAGTTGGCCATTCAGGGGAAAATACAAGAAATCAGTTTCTAGATGAGAAGTATTGGCATGGAATCTTTTCTGCAATAGGAAAGTTATGTGCTGCCTGTCCCAAATGTCGGGCAAGTGCTCCATATTCAACCATGCCCCTTTTTAGTATGGGGAATGAAAATAAGGGGTTAGGCCTGTACAGGGTGAGGGCAAGACTAACACAAGGAGACACTATGATTATTTTGAAAAGTCATTTTTCCCAAAATGGAGAGTCAGTAATTTCCAGCTTGATATGACAGTGAACAGACTTATTCAACAAACAGGTAATTGTTTAAAAAAAAGTTAATTTATTTACTTAAAAATAATTTCCAGTAATAAAAACTTATTACAAAATGTATAAAGGGATCGGTCAAAAACTGTAATATTAAAATTAAACTACTTCACATATTTCATTGACTGGTAATACTTTTAAAATTATTGCATATACAGCCTATAATTTACAAGCTTGGATTTAAAAGTAAAAGGAAACCAGAGAAAATAAAAAAAAATATTCACATTGTATTTGTAGATGTTTATGAATTGTACCATTAAGACAAACACCTAGTTGTCATGCATTTATACCAGCTTTATACAAATGAATAGGAAATAATCCATAGCAATGGTTGGGGATGTTAGACATACGTTTGTATTTTGAAACTTGATGTGATCTGCACTGAAACATTGCATGAATGCTGTAATATACTCCAGAAGGGGAGCCAATTCCTTGATACTCATACAAGAGCATTGACAAAAATGGTGACTCATTCCAAAAGATCACTGCAAAAGGATTTTTTCCTTATTCCTGCAGCAATTCCACAAAAAGTCATTCATCAAATTCCGTTGCTTGTTTTATACCAAAACTCTTTTCAGTGAATGTGCTTCTGATTAACTGATGCAACCCCTTTTAAGAAGATACAACTCCAGCCAGCTATTTACATCTCTTTAGTAAAGTCTTTTACTGATTTTTTGTAGCAAATATTTACATTTATAAAACTGCATAGCTGGAGTACAACAGCAAATCTCTGAGATAGATTTGGGAAATATGGGTATAGCCCTGTGCCTAGTTCCCCTTCATAAATGCTCCTTATTTCCTCCAGAGATGTCAGCATTTATGAGATTAAACAGTACCATAGAAAAATAAAGCATTCTGGGTAACAAGCACCTAGTCATTTGCATATTCACACCATATATATTACTCCAAAAAGCTGGTATAAAGTCATGGTGCTTAACTTCACAGCTGAAACTGTACTGAAAATATTATATCTAGAAAAACAATCTAACATAACACACTCAACACTCAATTAATTATACTCTTATCAAATGGTTAAAGACAAATAACTTACAATTAAAAATATTTCCCAGTATTTTAAATAAAACTATTAATGTACAAGAAAAAAAGAAATCTAGACTTGTTCAGTTACTTAAAAGAAAACTGACATAGTAAATAGTTACACGGAAAACACAATATAGCTGGACTTTGTGCAATAAAGATGTAAAAAGAAAATGCAGATTTTCAGGGTGGCAAGCACTTTGTTGGCTGAGCTTATAAGAAGAAAAGGCACTACTGGCACATGGGAACAAATGCTTCAAAGCAGCTACAAGTCTTTATGACTTATACAGGAAGCACCAGACACCTGTAAAATGAAGATGCAAATCTTTCGTGGTTATCTTAAAAGCAGGCATCAGTAAAATATTTTTCTCTTTCAAAGATACAATGAAGTGATTTACTGATCATCTATAGTCTGCCTGCCCCTTGAAGTCAGTCCTACAAACATGTATGTATTTTCACAGATGCAAGCATATTACACCATTTGCGTATTATTCTGGGCACTAGGGGACAAAACATGGGGGTCATATACAGATGCTCCATTTCAAATGCCTTTTATAGACCTCCAAAACTATATAAAAGATGGCGGCAAATGAGCATCTAGAAGGGTTGTAAATGGGTATAACAATGGGATTATATGCAAGAGAAGCTAGGATGGACTCAAAAGAAGCAAAGGCTGAAAAATAAATAAAATGGAAATGCGAAATCAAAAAGCTGCTTTGGTTGTTATTCTAAAATGTGGATTTGGTGCACTTCAGCTAGTCCTGCAAAATAACAAACACTGATTGTGTTTTATGAAGAGCATAAAACGTAGACTCCAGTGCAATTTCTGCCCATCAATAACATGGAGCAATTGTTCCTTACTGACTAAAAAGCAAAAGGTATGCTGGGTTTGATTAGAAAAAAATGAATAAAAAAATTATAAATTAGTCATCAAATGTTACAGTTTGTACCTCATCATAATATGGAAAGGTAATTTTTAAGGTGCAGACACTCTTGTATGTGGTTTACAGCACAGCTCCTACCATGTAGGAAGATGTATACATTTCAAAAAAATTACAGTCAAAACTCATTTGCAGCTAAGTGCAACATAAACCTATTACCAAATGTAAACTTTTCTTTTGACAACAATGTTTAATGTACAATTTCTGTTAGAAACATAAAATGCTTGTGATTTTAAAATATTCTGGCCAGTGCAAAGACATTTTTGAGTGCTATATACTTAGCAGACTTCAGAAGGTGGCAGTCCATGATAAAGAAACACACAACCACTGCTACGCTGCACTATCTCTGCAATCTCAATTTGGAAATCATAGACTCTGAACATTAAAACAAGGAGAATAACTTCTGCAACCGGTAGCTGTACTTCCATAGCTGAATTTTAGCAATTGCTCCTCTGATTACACCAACTCTGGTCAGTGTCTTTTGTCACCATCTCTGCTCAAAATTTTCTTACTGATGTAAGAGAAGGCTGCTACTTGGCACATGAAAACTAAGTGGGGTATATCAAAACTGCCTCATTAGGAAGCTTAAAAGGAGTAGTTTAAACAAGTAAAAGCAGTACTTTTTAATATTAAAGGCTGACCTAGATGACATAAAAATAATGTTTTATAACTAGTTTTTTTTCCCTAAAAAGCATCTTAATTAGTATGCCAAACCAACAGAAAAAAAGATTCACTCAGCTGAACATGATGGAAAACTAAGCTGCTATAAACCTTATGAGTGATGGCAGCAGGCTTAGTTCCAGAAGTGTTAAAAGCAGCTGTAACACAGAGGACCTTTCCTAAGGGAATTGTTCTACTATGAATGTTCCGTATTTGCACTTGTTTCTGTCCTCTAACTCATCTACTGCAGATACAGATTCTTAGTTTTAGCACTTGAATTTGCTTGTTCATGCTCAGCACTTTTTCAGAACTTGTAAGCACTAAATAAGCTACTAATTACTATAGCACTATCTTCCTCATTACCTAGAGGAAAACATGTTTTGTACTAACTATTCTCACTTGCTTAGAGAAAAACAGATCTTGTACTCACTTTCCTCACTTATCTAGAGGAAAAACCCTGCAACTCTGTTTGCGCGGTCTTGCGCACAGAGCAGCGTCGGTTAGCTGGGGTATACTATTCCCGGCCCCACAAAGTCTGCGCTGTAAATTTTCCCTTAGAACTAGGCAAGCCTCAACTCAAGTGCTTCAAATCAGCTGCTCTTATTGCAGCACTTGCAAAACAGAAATCAGCACTTGTCCTAATCTCCTAGACAGCACTATTATTCTCCAAATTTCCTAGACAGCACTATTATAATATAGCATAAGACCCTCGATCGTCTGCAGGACTTAAGTTCAATTTACTCTTCAAAGCATGTCCAGAGGTCAGCTTCAGGTGTACTCTCCAGTTCATTTGGTGGAATTGGGCATCCTGAGGCAATGTCACAACTGCCTCATGTATAGAGACAACCCTCTCCTTTTACCTCTAGACACAAACACTTGTGAGAGATGCAAATACACAGCCAGACTGGAGGCTAAGCGCTCTCAACCCATGACTGTAACAGACAAGTCAAGAGGATAAGGGACACACTTGCATCACACCACCTGTCACACATGAATCTACAAAACAAACACAGGCAAAACATATGCATAAATACACAAAAACATATTCAGAGGCACTAGGTACCAATCTAAAAAAGAAACAGTGCCCTCCAAAGCAGACAAGCAAGCAACCTGCACCCCCAAACACAAGCCAGAAAACACATAATTCACCTCAGCAGTGTGCCTCACAACAGCCCTTAAGGCAAAACACCATACCTAACACGCTAGTAATAGGAGACTCTATAGTAAGGCACACGGATGTTCCACTCACCAGGCTGAACAAGGAGAAGGTTACTGTCAGCTGCCTGTCGGGTGCTCTGATCTGCCACATAACACAGGCACTTAGGTCACTCCAGAACAAGTACAAGTATGACGCTGTCATTGTACATGTTGGTGTGAATGATCTAAGAAGTACTTCCCTAGACTACATGAAAAGAGACATTAAGGAGCTCTCTGATCATGTAGCCCAAGCTGGTATGACTCTGACCTTGAGTAGCATACTACCTTCACCTAGAATTATACCACAATACAAAGATAAAATGATCAATTTCAACAATTGGCTAAGTTTCTGGTGTCATTCTAATGGGATCCAGTGTCTGTCTGCCTGGGATGACATGACAGACAAGCCTCGCTGTTTTGCCAGAGATGGGTTGCACCTGTCACCCCTAGGTTTTCGAATACTGGCCAAGGCTCTTGCCATCCCCATAGTGCCTTTTTTAGGCAAGGCTCAAAGGACAAACCAACCACTGTAACCAGCACAGGTAACCAAAAACTAAGGGTAATGCTACTCAATGCCAGAAGTCTCAACCTCAAAATGCACACACTCAAGGCTCTCTTCAGCATGGAGAAAATCAATGTTTGTGCAGTGACGGAAACCTGGTTCAAGGCTCAAGAGAGCACCCCAGCACTGCCAGGTTACAATTCATATCATACCTTCCGGCCTCAGTTACCGGATCACAGTACAAAGGGTGGAGGTGTATCCATATTCATCAAGGATACCCACATCTCCAGGTTAGTAGCGCAGCATGATGCCCCAGAGATCATCCATGTGCAACTATCAGCAGGCAAAACCACATTTCAAGTCGTAGCCGGTTATAGGTCACCCACCATGTCCCAAGATGCTCACTCTGCATTCCTTGAGACATTGGAAAATATAAAGGTCCTACCCAACACCATAATCTTGGGTGATTTCAACTACTCTGGTATAGACTGGGCGAACTACCAATGTTCCAACTCCTATGCTCAGCGATTAATAGAATTTATAAATTCAAATGCCCTTGAACAACTAGTATGTTCCCCGACTAGAGAGGACAACATATTGGATTTAATCATCAGAAATATGGGCGCCCATTGTACCACACCCGTTATCACTCCCTCCTTGGTCAGGATCCGACCACAAACTGATAACCCTGGACATCCTCAACCCTCCACCTCCCCCAGTCAAAGAAGCCATAGTCAAAAACCTTTCCAAAGCAAACTTCAAACTACTTGTATCCAAAGTGGAAAGCTTCACTATTCCCTTGCAGAAGGATAATGATATACAGGATGCGGAATCCTACACCAAGGCACTCTATATGCATCTTCAGGATTGCATGGACTCTGCTATCCCAAATAAAACCAAGACTCCTTCCTCAAGCAAGAAGAAACCAGTCTGGTGGACCCCGGCCATAAGCAAACTTTACAATAAAAGGAGGAGACTTATACAAAAAAAGGCCAAATCTCAAGTAGAAAAATCATCCCTGATCAGCATTAGTAAGAAATTGAGAGCCCTCATCAAGTCAACTAAAGCTAATTTTGAAAAGAAAGTTGCCAAAGATGCCAAGGATAACCATAAGGCCTTCTATGGCTACGTCAAAAACCTAAATGGCAACGCTCAGGTCTGTTCTGAGCTAGTACAAAATGGAACAAAATACACTGACCCTTCTGACATTGCCAACATCTTGGCTGACAGGTTCAGTGCAAACCCCCCACCACCACCACCACCACCTACAGGGCCTATTACCATTCCAGGGGATTGTGTAAGTCCAATTATTACTGATACATTGGTTAACAAGGCTCTATCTAAAGCTAAAAACACTGCCTCCATGGGACCAGATGGTGTCCCAGGCTGTGTCATACACAAGCTCCAAAAGGAATTAACCCTGCATCTTAATACCCTGTTCAATCTCAGCCTCTCCACAGGATATGTGCCCATAGAATGGCACACGGCAACAGTGGTCCCGCTACACAAGGGTGGGGCCACAACTGACCCTGGGAACTACCGACCAATAAGCCTGACCAGTCTGATCTGTAAGGCTATGGAGCGAATCATTATGGAACTCATAAATGGAGAGATTGGGAACCTCCAGTCGCTGGACCCCACACAGTTCGGCTTCAAGGGCAGATCATGCCTCCTGAACCTGGTGGATTTCTTTGAGACAGTTACTCAGGCTATAGATAAGGGAAAGGAAATACACACGGCTTACCTTGACCTTGCTAAGCATTTGACACCATTCCCCATTCAGGTATTATTGATAAGCTCACCAGCCTGGGCATAAACCCTTATGTCACAAGATGGATCGCAAATTGGCTCTCAGACAGATACCATAAAGTAAGAGTAGCGGGATCTATGTCCGAATCCAGGCCAGTAATGAGTGGTGTACCTCAGGGATCTGTCCTGGGGCCCCTCCTGTTTGGCATATACTTCTCAGAAGTACAGGCATGCACGGAAGGGCTGTGGCTGACTAAGTTTGCAGACGACTGCAAACTGGGTGCTATAACAGAGTCTCCGGCCGACATGGAGATCCTCCAGAAGGGCCTAAATGAGACTGATGCATGGTGTCAAAGCCATGGTCTCAAGCTAAATGCAAAAAAAATGTGTAGTAATCCCCTTTGGAAAAAACAGAGTACCCGCAAACTACAACATAGGAGGTAATCCCCTGAAATCTGAAGAAATACGGGATCTAGGGACCCAAGTAGATAAGTCAGTTTTCCTTTGATAATCACATTGCCAAAGTGGTTAGAAAATCCTTCTATGTGACCCATCTGATCACGAAAGGTTTCGCATCAAGATCTAAGGATGTAATGGTGCCCCTCTACTCTTCCCTCATCAGACCCATTATTGAGTACAATGCACCAATTGGAATGTACCTGGCTAGACATCTCCAGCAGCTGGAGAGACCACAGAGGTACCTAACCAAGAGGATTACTGGCCTCAAACAGTTGCCCTATGCAGCACAATTAAAAAGGCTAAGACTGTTCTCTGTTGCATACTGCTTTCTCAGAGGTGTTCTCTGTCTAACGTACAGAGCCATGTCCAACCCAGAATTGTTGAACATGCTCCATCTTAGCAAAACCAAATCTACTCGAGCTACACGCTGTAGAGATATAAACCTCAACACAACAATGAATAGAACATGGAGGGATAGATTCCCTTCGCAGAGACTTCCCTTACTATGGAACAAAGTCCCGATCTACATAAGACAGAGCCGCTCACTATCACTCTTCAAGAGGAACCTTGATGAGTGGATGGGTAACAGAAAGTTCACACCAGGGATCACACCAACAACACTACTAGATAGGGCCAAGGGTACTAGCTGCTAGTACAAGGGTCTAGGGAACTACTAAAGGGGCGGTGAATACCGCACAATGTGGCTGGGCTAATATATGCCTTCGGGCAGATAGCCCAGTATCCACCTATGAACCTATGACAAATAAGTCTAAATGTCATATCCATTAAGAGTCATAATATCTGAAAACATGATGCAGAATATAATTTTGCTTCCTAACACTCCATACAAGTGATTTCTTTGTGATCAGGCTTAAATTGTTGATTTGACCTGTGCAATACACTTGGTTGCTAGACAGGAATTTATTCCAATGAGACACATGTGGAATATGATTGCCCACAGACGAACAAGGAGTAGTAAAGTCTCAGACATTTTGGCCAAATATCTTCATCAACTAGCATGACAGCTTTGTTTTCCAGCCATATAGTCAAAGCACATCATCCCCACCATAAAAATAGATTTCCAGTGCAATTACTGCATATCAGTAATGTTGTGTTTTTTCCCTTATGGATTAAAAAGCATAGGGATATGCCGGGCTTGATTAAAAAAAAAATTATTAATACAAAAAAAAAAAAAAAACGAATAAGTAATGAAAAGTAATAGACCTGTCATGTTGGCTGAGGAGGCATTGGTTCATGTTTCAAAGTTTCATCACTCTCAAGTGATCCTCATGCAGTTTTGATTTCCTTAATCATTGGTTTTCCCCCTTCCTAATGTAATATACTTGCAATTCTTTATTTCCCAGTATGCACTGTATCCAGACAAACAAAATAGGACAAAACTGGTATTGGAAAATGAATGAATCATAGAAAAGAATGAAATTCATTCAAAGTGACAATTTGTAGCTTTGGTGCTATAATTTACTAGAGAGAAAACTACAAAATATGAAGTATTTTTCTTACTCCCCAATGTGAATTCTAAAATCAATCAGGCAACACAAATGATTAAAAAAAAAAAAAAAAAAAACAGGAATAAAGAAGTTGCTACTTGCTGGGCAAATGGGGAGAAAGGGAAAACATATGCCTGGCAGAAAAGCAAGTAAGGTTAGTATGCATTGAATCCTCATCACTGCTATTAGTTTACATGATCTGATCAAACTGAATGGCAGATTGTTGATGGTGTGTACATGGGGGAGGCAGGGAGTTTAAACAGTAAAAGTTCCACAGAATCAGATAAAGATAAATCAAGACGGCAATTAAATAAGTCACAAAGGCACTATATTTCAGAGTTACACACGTCTACCATTTTAGTTACTTAGCTAATATGTAAAGCAAGCTCCTTACTCCCCTCCCACACACGTTTTTGGGTTTATATCATAACATTGAAGCCTCACAACATCAAACATTATTACATCGACTCCAAAACCTCTAACACTGACTATATCGAAGCTGCGGAACATCGAATTCTTTCCCAGGGCATGAATTTGGTGGGTTGTTTCCACGGCTTCGCTATTTCCTCCACTGTGCTGCGATCTCGAAGTTGGTATATTTAAGTAGGGGGGGGTGTGGTGTTGAAGCCCCCCACATTAGACATAGTTTTTGGTGTATTTGTGTTGTGTGTGTGTTTCTCGGAACAGTGAATTTTTTCCCTGGGAAAAAATTTGCTGTTCTGAGCTTTCGATGTTATCACATTTTGAACTTCCAAGTTCAAGCTTATGATGTTCAATGCTTTGGAAATTCAATTATGTGCTATAAACCCACTTTTTTGACTTAGTTTGCAGTGATCAGCTGTTTAGGACAACTGTTATACAAGTATAAAGGGTGCAGAGTTTTTAGGCTGTCTTGCTTACAAATTTGCATTATTATCAGGGGCAAAGATACCAAGCTTGTTTGACAGCAAAGTTATTTACTATACTTTTTCCAAGTTTGCTAAGCTCTTTGGTTTAAAATAATTGATCATGTGAAGACACTGGTATTAGCTACCATACATGGAGGTTACTACTTAATATGGTCTAAGCTTACAGCCCAGCTGCTGCTGTTCCCTCTAAATAAATGACATGCTATAAGGAAGAAAAAATACAGGCTGGGCAGAAATATATAATGACTAAGCAAAAGAACATGGTATATTTTGCTAGTTCTAAGAAATGAAAAGTGTTGGCAGCAGGACATACAGTGCTGCAGCCAATGTTCCTTCCAAGTGAGTTACGGTACTCAGCATATACACAGAATCAGAGCTCACAATATGTAGGGAATCAGAACTTACAACAGTTGGGCTTAACTGGAGCTTGATGTTAATATAAAGTCACTGCAGTTATGGTAACCTGGCACAGACAGGGATTAGACCTTCATATAGCCTAAGCTGCCTTTGTACTGC
This sequence comes from Protopterus annectens, assembly GCF_019279795.1. Taxonomy (NCBI): domain Eukaryota; kingdom Metazoa; phylum Chordata; order Ceratodontiformes; family Protopteridae; genus Protopterus; species Protopterus annectens. Next base: position 660,420,073 of record NC_056750.1, read on the forward strand.
CCAGATACCTATGATAGCGATCAAAATTTTAATACTTTTTGTGGGTGGAAGGACTGACCATGGGACTGGTAGTCTGTTCTATTGCCAAGCCAAAAACTGTCCTCAAATATTACTTTTTTGACAGAAACACACTTTAAAAAGCACTTTAAAACACTATGCTAACTTTTCAAAAGCAAAATAAACAATATCTCCACAGAAGAAATGTTTTCTTTTACTTTATACCCCTTTTAAACTGACAGAAAAAAACAAGCATTTTAAAACAAAGTGCATTTCAGTCTCGAGACAGTCCATTAAAACACAGCACTCCTACCTTTAAAATTACTTTCCTGAAGAGGAAAGTAATAAAACATCAACAAAAATTAAGAAAATGGAAGTTTTTTTCCCCTATAGAGAACTTATCTGCCCAGCAAAGGAAAGTACAAGAAGACAATCAATCCTTGAAAGCCTCGGAGGAGCATACTCTTTGGCAGCAGTAAAACTCTGAAGGGCTTTGCACTCAAACTTGTCTTTTAGTCCGCTCAGATTGAGCTGCCTGACAGTTTGGGTGCATGGAAAGTGCCCTGAAGCTTTGAAACTGGCTGTTATATCTTTGGCAGGATATAACTCGTGCAGCTAAGGGTACTGCAGCAGTGATCAATATAATGAACTACTATGTTAATATTTGCTTAGTATTCACCCACAGCTGTTTGGAAGCATGCCTGCACTGCAACAGTCTGACACTTCAGAACGACACCTTAATTGTGAAACAAACAGAACATTAAGTTCAAGTGAGTAAATAATAGCAATGTCCAATGGACCAAGGCTAACAATTACTCACATCCTTGCTATGCTGTAATCACACTAATTACAGAACATTGGAGAGATGTGATTGGTATGCACAGTCTTAGAATTTAGGTGAATTAAAGAGAAAAACAGTAAAAACGTTTAGCTAAAGTCACATGAAAACTATATTTACACACTTAGTACAGATGAGGCATGGAAGGGTTGCTGTCTTTATTGCTGCTTGCTTCCTCATGCTTTGTCACGTTATTGACCTCATTGCTGCAGCTCATATTTGCTGCAAACCAAAATTAAGCACTGACAAAAAAATGTTTAACTGGTGTGTTTGAGAAGAGGTACTTTGTCATTCCTGTAATCGTTTTCTGAAAATAACAGGAGTAAAGTGTAGAAGTTGACAACTGCCCATCAAATGCAACACAAAAGCTTTCCTCAAGCTATACATGCTTAGAGTCCAGAACATTCGGCAAAATGGAGACCTTCTACAGTGCTATGTAGACTTGTGATGGGACAACCAACATTTATCTTCACAAAAAGTAGTTCTAGAAAAACATACAAATCAACTTATGCCTGATGAACTACATTTATTTTAACAGTATACACTACCACATCAAGTACGCATGAACCTCTGAAGCCATCCAATAGCAGCTGTAGAAGCAAAGTCCAAATTGTAAGAATGGAGGGAAGTTTGTACCAACACACAGACAGAACTCGACTATATAAGACGGCTAAGGCCTACAAAAACTGCTGAAGCTGACCCCCCCCTCCACCCAATGAAATAAGTCACACTACCAGTAGTTTTTCATTCTGACAACAGCACTGCTCTGATACTTAACTATCCTTGCACTCTACGGCATACAAATTACTTAAGAATTTCTTGTGTTCTTACTATGTAAAATGTAACTCATCAATGTATGCGTGTGCCTGAATTTGTTCAAACAAAGCCTAGAAAGCAGAAAGACTTAAAAGTCTCTATACCAACAGACCAATAAACTTTGGTCTAAATTTTATACCTTCACTCACATTTTGCTGTTAATTTTATGTACTGCAAGCTACTTATTTTACCAACACAGCTGCATAGTTATGCTTTGCATTCAATAGATACATAGAAATTTTGAACTGCTTGGAAGATAACCCAGCACTAGGAAACAATTGCTCTTAATATCAATCACTCGGTATACATTTATAAAAAAAGTCTGTATGCTAATTTCTAAAACTTGCTTTATAAATTGCCAGTGTACAATATTTACTTTCCATGTGCTTTTTAATTATATACCTGTTACAATGTGTTAACACCCAATATTGCCAGTTGTATTACTGTACAGCCTTTGTAGTATGCAACTTCTATATTACTGTGGAGCTGGTCTCCCTAGGCCTCCACTGAAAACAGGCTCAATACGGCCCATAGGAATTCCCTGGTTAACAAACTGCAAATAAAAATATCAGAGATTACAAAGTTCTGCAATAATCTTATTAATGATGAACAGTATGGCAAAATGTGCTGCTCTCTGCTGCAGGTTATAAAATATTATGCAAGTTATGATTCAAGCCCAACTCACCAAGCACTGGACAAAAAGTTAAAAAAATGCAGAAAGACGTACAGGAATTAAGCATCATCACTTCAATAATGTAAAAAAAAAAATAAGCAAGCACAGTTATTTAATAACGGATGCTTTTTCCCAGTATAAAATATACATCAACATACTGAAGAGCTAGTCAACAAAACACTGCAACAGCTGTTTGACATGCGGAAAAATCACTGAGATGAATTAAATAAATTTCACACTTTTCAAAACACATTAAAAGTAACTTACCAAGAAGGTTAGCCACCATTTAATACACTTTTCACCACAAGTGAAAATCTCTCTCTCTTTAGGGAGAGAGAAGCAAGTACCCCCCCACCACCAAAAAAAAACAAAACCACAGAGTAACCATCAAGTGCCAACAAATGCAGTTAATTGCCAGAGATGGAGGGACAAACCTGTCTGAATGCACTCTAATCCCCCTATGGCAGCAAATGTATTCTAGTGGGGGGGGTTCAAACTATGCTATACAACAGCAATAAACCATGCAGTGCCTTCTTCAAGAAAAAGCAAAACACTAGTTGTGGGTGAAGCTATGTTTATCTACACTCTGGTAATGTTTAACATTAAAATATGAAATCATATCTATTTACATCAACAACCATACTTTAATCCATTCTGAGGCAAGTACAACAGCCACCAGAAATGCTATGTTACAGCAAAATTGCAGAGTAAAATCCCAAACCGAGATAAAGCAATTAAGAACTGAACAGATTAGGCAAGGAATGAAGCACAAAGCACAATGTGAAAGTGTGCCTAATGTTCATCACACGTTCTGTGAAGCCAAGTAAATGCAAAGGATAATCTATCTCTGCTGCAAGGAAAATATTATTTGTTCATTTGGAAATTCTTCTATGTCTCCTTTAGTTTTAGTGGGATCCAGAAAACTGGCAAACATGATAAAGTTGGGACCATTTATCTGTCCAAATAACTGCAGTCCCTGGCTTAAGGGAAGGAGAAAATAAAAACACTAGAAAAGATTTTCCAAGGGCTTATTTGGAATGAGAACCCACCTCTAATCACTGCATGGCGAGAGTGACCTTGCAAGGATTTGGGATACAGGAAGGCTGGCTGGCCTGTTGTAAAATAAGGCTTCAAATACACTTCTTATGTAAAGATGTTGGAATACAAAGATCATACACCTTTTGATCTTTGATGACCCAAAAGTGGCAGACAAGAACATGGTTTAGACTAGACTAGCACAGACACTCCACTGTCATTCCCAGTGTCTGTTATGCATGATAGAACCTACTACTGATCCAGTCATAGCTCACGCACACCCACAGTACCCATTGACAGACTCAATACTTCCCTGCCAACTACGTACTAGACGTTTTTGCTGATGTAATCAAACAGTTATGTAAGTAGTAATGAATTACCCTGGTTTCCAGCAAACTGACCATAAACACAGACTGTTCAATCACCAGGGATCAGTGTGAATCCTCCACCCTAAAACACACATACAGTTACAACCTATCAAAGAAAGAACTGTTAGATGAGGCCAGATACCATCATTAGGATGGCCTTGTTATCTATTTACAGACTGTTAAAAGCAGTGTTTCACATATCATTGAGTTGGACTCCAAAGTCTTATGATGGACAAAGTTACCATGGCAACAACTTCTTCTGTCAAACTTGAACTTTCCAGGCCTACTGCAGTAATATCACCTAATGAACTAAGTTCTGAACCTATAGTCAGGACAGAAATATTCTAATTAACTGGGTGACTGAAGACCAGAGGTAGCACAGAATCATTCAAAATTGCTTAAGGACCAATTTGACAGTATAAACAATTCAAAGCTTGTGCCCAAATGAGTTTCAAGGTAAAGACAAAGGGGCAGGAGACAGACTAAGTAAGCAAACGAGCACTACTCATTTCTAAGGACCACAGTCAATGGATTTGACAGTAGTGACAATCTTTTTCAGGAAAGAAAAACAGAACTGTTGTGCTGCTTTAGGCTGAATGTGGACGTAATAGCTCCTAGTCTCTTTGGCAAGGGGCCAGCTCTGGATTCTGGAATAAGCCATCCATGTTAATCAGATGAGCTAGTCACCTTGTTCAAAACTGATCATTTCCTGCTAGTCATAGGAAGGAAACCGTGATCCTACTGTAAGCAAGTAAGGAGGAAATATAAAAAGTTTTAAAACATTGCCTGGCTCAAGCTGTCACAGCAACTACATGATTGTGAAGATTCATCAGGCGTTTATTTCACTGAAGAACTTGCCTTTAAGTCACTTAACAGTGGCAAGGATCTTTGATTTAAGAAAGCTGGATGGCTGTAAAATAAGGCTTCAGTTATACTTAAGGAACCTGGAATACAAGGATGATACTATCCCAAGCCTTACAAAATTTGATGAATTGGGTACTTAAACTATTAACATTTTTCTAAATCATGATATATATCAAAAAATGCATGAAGCAAATTTCAGAACATATTCTCTTGAGTGTAGCTGTGTCTTTTGGACCTCCAAATATTGTTTTTCATCTCTACAACCCCAAAGTCTATACATGCAAACTCAAAGATAACAAAAATGGGTCTATTTTTATTAAAAATAATCTTTTGCCTTAATTCTGAGTTACTGAATCCTCTGAGTTATTATACTAAGAGATGGGGGTGGGGAATGAAGCCTCACATGGAGAACTACTGCATGACTGTAAAATCTATAATTTAGGTAACTATGTTTTAGAAGATAAAATTCAAAGGCACTTCCCTCAAAACATGCAGTCATCAAATGCATTGTCAGTGACCAAGGACCATTATATCATATCTTGACAAAAGGATATATGGTCAATGATCATGTTCTTCTAGTGAGCTTTCATAATTTTATAAATACAAATCTCTTGTTGCAACATGACTGCAGTATGGACCTACCTTAAGTGCAATATATGTTATGCACTAACCATACATATCTTCTTCTGGCTATTTCAGAATAACACACACACACCCAAACCCACACAAATATATGTATACATACATATACATACACACATATTATATATATCAGCAGCTGTCCACAATAAAGTCTTATGAGACAAATTGCTAAAAAAAGGTAATACAAAGACTGTGCAGACCTAGCACAGCATGCACCAAGAAAGCTGAATAATACAGAAATACCACACACGAGCAAAACAAAGTGAGTAATGCTTTTGTATATGGAAAACTGAAGGTAATGTTTAGAAGTAAAGAATATATATGCTGAGATAAGAAAAAGCTGTATAGTGTGACTGCCATTTAAAAGTCTACCTGTTTTTTCTGGAAAGAATTTAAAGGGTAGTTCTCTCATATCCTCTTTTAAGTGTGAACTTGTAGACCCAAGTTCCAAAATGGGCCAGTATCTCTCCTCTGCTCTGGGAAGGTTGTTTTTTTTCCATAATGGTTAAGGTCTTTGCCTCACATGCAAGGTACAGGATTTGATTCTGACCTCTGTTTAGCTTACAAGAGATACAGGGTTTGATTCTCACTAATGGGAATTGGCTAAGCCTAAAATGTCCACAAGGGCAGCTAGCTTAGTACTTACCTGTGGTCTTTATACAAGACTTAGAGAGGTGTGGAAAGACTGAAAATGTGACTAAGTGTTTTATCAAAAAGGAAAGAGAAAAAAGCTTTCATTTCAATTCTGCTTAAAGATTAAAGTTGCACTTAGTGACTTGGACAGTGATACTTCCTTGTACTGTTCTGCTTTTTTCCCCATATTTTAGCTAAAAAAAAAAAAAAGTTATCCATTTACATCTTTAATTTGTTCTGGGACCTTAGTCTTGTAGGTTAATTAGCAGTTGTGATAAGATTATGTTTCTTTGTTATACTGCACTTATATCCACATGTGGAAATACTTGTAAAAGCTAGCTGTATTTTAAACCCTCCTGGGGCTTAGTCTTGTAGTTGCATTCACAATTGTGGCAGAACTGCATATTACTGCTAAATCTGAGCTTTATTTAGTCATTTTTACTGCATTTTTCCATATACAGTGCTACTAGTACATTTCTGTAGCTATAGTATTGTTTTTTCTGCTCCCAGATTTATGCTTCAGTGCTTTTACAGTGTTGATAACCCAGTTTTGCTTTTACAGTTTTATATTCTGCTTATCATTAACCTGCTTAAAGTTGCACTTGAGTGACTTCTGTTCCCCTGTTCTGTGTGTCTGCCCCATCCCCTACTGAGATATTAAGCTAAAGTTTCTGATATTCTAACCTGCCTGAGCTGTAGCTCAGAGATGTTGCATTCCAGTGCCTTTCTGTTCCCTTCTTCTGTGTCTCTGCATCACTCCCCACTGAGACATTAAGCTAAAGTTACTGAAAGAGTTCCAATATTGGCTTTACTTGATTGGTTCTCTCTCTAACTAGCCTGCTTCTTCCTTTAATTTATCAAAACCCTGCCACCCTTTTTCTGTTGTGGTTTTACAAGGCTGTGTCTATGGCCTCTGTCCCCTATGGTAATGTGATTTTCTAAGTCCCTCCCCTCCCTCCCCTCATTCATTGCTTTTGTATGTTATATATATGCTACTTAAGAAGCCCTCCCATCCATTGTTTTCTGTAGATCCATTACAGTGAGTGTCCAACCCAGGAAACCATTACTGCTCTTGAGTAAACCTCCTTTACTACATATGGTCTCCTGCTCATTTTTCACAGCCCAACAAAGCTTGGCATCCCAGCCTGCGTTCCTGAAGTATTTTACTAGTATCCAATGCTGCCCAGGCAAAACTAAGTACTTTTAATTGCTAAATTGCACTTGCTTAAGTAATTTTGAATGACTGCTACTGTTTTCTGCATTTACTTGTGCATTTCACTGTATTTTTGTAAAACAAAATTGCTCGGCCTCTCACTGTTACTGCTACAAGACAATCTTGAAATCACCTTCAACAAGGGATTCTAGCTAGTTGTTTAATGGTTTGTGGTAGCATTTCATTTATGGTTCTGTTTTTACATTTGGAGGACTGGGTTTATTCATCTTGTGGAAGGAGGTGTGCACCTGGTTATACAGAGTTGGGAAACGCACAAAAAAGTTGTAGTTGTTTTATTGGCTAGAGGGCTCATTAGTTAGTTTTCTGATTTTCTGTGCTGCTATAAATTTGGAGTGTTTGCCTGGAGGTGCTCACCATGCAGCAGCAGTTAGCAGAGCCCTGTGCAGCAAAAACCTAGAAAGCAATTTTTTTTATATAAAACAGTCTAGAAAACTGTACCCTGTAAAGCAGTAAATACAGAGCAAATACCATGCATGCAGACAAGCTTGGAGCAGCTAGTTGGGCATCTGGTGGAAATACCTACAGATTTAATAGAGTTCAGTGTTGTGTAAACATTAAAGTTAGTAGAATTTAGTACCGTTTAGAATAATCTGCACCAATAAAGCACCTTTACTGACCTTTTAACCCCAGTACATCACCCCTTCTTGTAGCTCACCAATCAAAGGACTGGATATTATAGAAATGAAATTTCCTAACTTCTCTGTAACCAGTTTGGTGAATGTGGGCATCTTCAGACAATGTAGCAATTGTCTCATGTTTACCAACAGCCATTTAATCCTTAAAGAAACAGACACAGTAAGTGAGACAAACAATCTCAATGAAGGCTAAACTCTCACATACAAGCACACATCAGGTTGTTGAAATACAGTGCCCTCTTTGGTATGTATTTAACCAGGTATTTGCAACAGTTGAAATGCCCACAAACGTTTCTCACCAGGATAATTTAGGGCATGAACACCCTGTCCTAGACTTATCACCTAAAAGCTCTGTCACTGTATTCAAGCTCTTTGCCTGGCTTACAGGGCTTCCTCAAACACAGCCCTGATGGATCTGTTGCACATGAGCAAAACAAATGGCACCAGAAACACTAGATCCAGGAAACAGAACTTTGCTTGTGCTGCAGGGACAAATATGTGCCCCAAAGGTTCCCCACACTATGGAAAAGGCTCTATACATGTAAATCAGAACTCATCCCTGAACATATTCAAACAAAACCTTGACAACTGGGTGGGAAATGGTAAATTTACCCTCTGATTTGGCCTCCATGTCTCTTATAGACAGAGGTTGCCAATAAGAAAAATTCTATCTTAACACCCCCATACAAATCCTTAGTTAACTCCATACTAACATGCCCTCCCCTGTATAGATGCCCATGATACTTGGAGACCCAAATGGTTTACAGTGCATGGCTGGGCTTATAAAGGCCCTAGTGTTCGTTAGCCTAGTAACAACCTACAAACCTATGAAATCATTCAGGCAACACCCACTTCATATAGGGGACAACACAAATACTAATGTATGATGAGGCACTTAAAAGCAATCTTCCTAAACTGCCGGTTAAAGTTATGTCTCAGCAAGCCCAAAGGCACTCAGAAAAAACAACACTTAACACCACACATACAGTCACTGTCAATGGAGCCCCAAAAATTAAGATCCTAACATAAACAAGCACACTTCCCAGGACTCTCATCATAGTGGGACTCCATTGTAAGACACACTGATAACCCTCTAATCAGGCTGAACAAAGAGAAGACAATGGTCAGCTGTACACACAATCATTAAACCACAGGTACCACTATGATTAAATCATAGTCCATGTAAGTGTAAATGACCTGAAACATACCTCCCTGGACTATATAAAGACAGACAATGAGTTATCAGACTATGTATAGAACTATGTGATCAATAAAGCACCCCTAAAAGGAGATTCACTAGTCAGGGATCTGGGAGCTCAAGTTGACAGTAACCTACCTTCGACAATAAATGTCGAAGGTAGTACGAAAATCCTTCTATGCTGCTTAACTTATACATAAGGGCATGGCATCTAGGCCTAGAGAGGTCATTTTACTGATGTACATTTGTGCCTCATCAGACTCATCATAGAGTATAATACCCCCTTTGGAATGTGCCTGACCATACATATGCAGCAACTGGGAAGATCCACACAGGTTCCTTACAAAAATAATACACGGAGTAAAAGCAATGCCCTACACTGACTCTCTAAAAGTCCTTCTCTTTACTCGATGTCATAGATACTCCTGACAGGTGATCTTTGCCTGGCATACAAGGTATCCCTGGACCCTGTTTTTAATGAACCTTTTACACTTCCAAAAAAAAAAAAAAAAAGAACTGCTAGATCAAAAATTACCTAAATTTTGCTTGCAACATAAGCAGGACATGTTGGTGAGACAGCTATGTTTCTCATAAGAATTCCCATTCTCTAGGCCAGGCTCCCCATCCGTCTGAAGCAGAACTGCTCCCTAACCCTATTTAAGAGCAACTTGGACCAATGGATAGTTAATTGAAAGACAGAGGCAGTCAAGTGAATCAAACCCTATATAAATCAAATTTCTAGGTCACATTTGGGTTGCACAGCTAGGCTTATAAGGGCCCTAGTGATCATTAGCCTAGTATACACCTATGAAGCTATGACAACTTTTTTTTTCAAAAATAAATACAATTCTAATAACAGCTTACAGAAGTAGGGCTTGTACTTTGGATTCAACAGCATACATGCTCATTAATGACAGCTAATGCTCATTAGCTTTCCTTCAAAAAGATCAGCTCTAAGAAACAATTAAAAACAGTGATAAAAAGCTTGTAACACCTGCAGATTGCACAGTGAAAAAGAAATGGGGAGGAGCTGGAGGCAGCCAAACTGTTACATCACTGAGATTATCTGACATAACAAAGATAACTGTGGAACATTCCACTGTGCAAGTACTGCCAAATGAGATCAAAGATTTTACTGCTTGATTTAATGGCAGCAAAGAAATGCATTTCTCATACTGTCTTTCAAAGGCTGTATTGTTAAACCGTGTCTTTCATTCATTATGAAGTGTGAAGCTTTTATTTCTGAATCTCTCATGAAAATGGATAATGCTAAGTGAAATCAGCTACACTGAGTTAGACTATCACAGTAAGTGCACAATTCTCAGTCACTTGCACTGGGTCCAATGTTCTTCACAAATGTTAGTCCTCAAGTCATAACTTCTCTCTCTCTCTCTTACTAAGGAGGGTCAGTTAACATTACTGTGAATTAGAGCTGGATAAGGAAAAGCTATTTAACCAAATGTTCCTGATAAAATTCATAATTAAAATGCTTAAGTATTTTGTTTAACAAACAAGTGCAAACAGTAAACCTTTTGTTACATTTGGTCACCATGGGGGGTCTCTTAGTGTTTGCCCTATTGCAGAAGAAGAAATTGTTTCTCTATTAAAACTTTTACTGTCAGATGAGTAGAAATAGAATTTTTGGAATAGATTCTACCCAAGAAGTTGTTCTATTACCATTGTTAATTAAAGCTCACTGCGACTGACCTTTTATGTATCCTTCTACTATTTTTTTTTCACTCGATGTAAATGTGACAGTTTCTGATTACTTTTTCCTACAGAACTAGAGCTCTCCTACTAGCATTTATTACACTTTGTTTCTTTCTCTAGAGAGTGCGCCACTGGTATACATAACCTGTTGGAGTTCTACATTACTACAGAGCTATAAAACATACTTCTGTAGTTCACCACCAACATACAACTTGTTTTTGTAGCTTTGTCCACTCAGGATGTCACAAACTAACTTTGTCTATAGCAGAAAAACTTCTGCGCTGATATTGCCTGCGACTGCCACAAGTACCAGCTTTGCTCATTACAGGGACACACAAACTATATTGTAACATGATTATTCTGTAGAAAAATAAATGAGTTGATCAATTAGGCTTGTACCTTTCTGGGGAATTAAACAACTGCAAATTTATCTGGCAGTGGGTATAAATATGCGTTTCCATTCATTTTGCTCATTACTTTAACAGCATATTCAAAAGACTTTCATGGAAGATCTTAGGTATAAGGGAACCACTAATTTTCCAAACTAAGGACTCAGGAGCTGTCAGTATCGTAGATTTTGAAAATAAACTTAGGGCAAACATTACAATGGCCTTTAATTAGTGAACCTATAATCTAGCCCCCAAGGTGAGTGCAAAAAATCTCAAAGGTCCCACACAGGTATAAAGGCAAAAGTACAGAGGTGTAGAGGGCAATTACAAAGAGAAGACAACTAATTGCCTGAACAGAGACCCAGCTTTATAGTTCATGTTCCCTATGCCAGTATGCTGGCTATGAAATCGCTATTCATAATAGTAAGGTGATGTCCCACAAGTGTTATGAAGTGAATGAACAACATGACACAAAAGCATAGTTGAGTCTTTCTACGTCCATTTGTGCAATAATTGTTATTCATGGGATAACCAATCATGCAAAACCACTTTCTGACAATATTTTAAACAATTCGCAGTAGCTGCCATTTAACAGAACAAAAATGTTAACCAAGCTTGTTTACATACATTGTAGGGCATCTCAACTACAGTGAATGGAATGCATTTTCACAGGACATCCTAGCCCTTTTGTGCATGGCAACACTTGATCAGCTTTAACTAGTCAATTAAGTGCAAATAAAAATAAATTTAAAAGTGAGGGAGCTGACATTTTCAGAAAGCTCATATCTGAATTTTGAGTTTCATGTGCTATTCTGATCCAAGTCCGTTTCTAACACAGACTGTCTATAAAAATAAATTAAAAAGCATTTGTAGTACAAGTTCAGAAGGAGGTCTGCAAAGCAAATAGCGCAACCACTTCAAGGGAATGCTACAAAGTGTGGTTGTACCTCTAAGCTCCTTCAGACACAAAGGAGGCTAGGAATGAGATACAGTAAACATCTGTGGTACTATCAGTGCCATCTCAGTGGAACACACAATATAATTATAGTACCATTCGTCTTAAAATAAAACATAATATTCTTTGAAGAGATGTGCAAAGTGCATCTGTACTTTAAAACCATTCTAACTCCCATTCCCCAGTCTATAAAATTAATTACTTGTACACAGAAAAAAAGAAAATCCATATTATGGGCCATCACTCCCTGAGAAATATAGTAGACAATGGTTTGTGGGTCTTGTATGGGAGCGGTGAGTCCTTGCATACTCCCAGTAATTACAATCCGATGTTGTACGGTCTTAAATCATGCTGTGATAGCTCAGACAAGAAATAAACAAATGTGGTAGCTCAATACTAGGAAAGCATCCATACTAACAAAATGTTTTGGTTCTGTAACTTCAAAGTGTGAAGATATTACTCATACATTCCTCTCAGGACACACAAGGATCCATTTCTAATCAAAGTTGAGGGCAAAAATTGAACCTTTTACCCTCATCATAGCTGCCTTCTTAGTCGAGTTTGTTGTTCTTTTAAAGGGACCAGAGCAAATTCTGATGGACACTTTCTTGAACATTCAAGTGTTTTCACAAATACTTTCAGGCACCTTTTCCATAATAAATAATTATCTGCTTTTAAACAGAGAAAGACATATTGCCCGTTAGAAATTATGCTCATTTTTCATGATGTACAAGAATCCCTGATGATCTCTGCTGTCTTGAGGTCTGCTGTGAGTGACCTTGCCATTTTCTTTGTAGTTAGCTTCATGCTTTTTGCTGCTTCAATAGCACGGCTCAAGGAGGAGTTGAGGCGGTCAATATTTTCCAAGGACAAGGAACGGTGGTGGTAATGTTTCCTGGAGAGCTTACTGGTTATTTGGGGCTGAAGCTCTACCACTTTGTACCCAGCTGAGTAATAAAACCTGGATTCTGCAGGAGAAGGCACTGAGGTGATGTCTGGTGAAGAGTAGTAACTAAAAAATTGAAAAAAAAAAAAAAAAAGAGAGACATCTTAATATATTCAAAGTAAACAAACTCTTTAGTTATACTAACTAACAGTAATAAAGAGTGCAGTTTTATTTAGCTTATTCTGAGCAGACAGGTAGACTGTCATCTTTTACTCAGCTATGGCCTACAGAAAGAACGCAATCAGATGACAAAATGCAAACATAACAGGATACAAGGTGAAACTACAAAGTTTAAAGACAGATAAGCTAGAACAATAAAGGGAGAACAGTAAGGTGATAAAAGCAGAGACTCTGTTATTATCAGGTGGCTTAATAAATAATGCAGATACAGTAGCTGTGGTTTAAATACACTGAGGTCTATATTTCAAATGAAATCTCTGGAAGTGGTGCTCTACATCAGGCAAATGACTCTTAACCTCATCAGCCTTAAAGATGCATGCAAATGATACCAGACACAAGGAAGAGGACTGGAAAAGGATTACAGAAGTGCGCGTGGAATAAATGGTGGGATGGTCAAAAGGGTGAGTAGTATGTACAAGTGGGAGGGATGTTCAGAAGCGAAAATGACACAGGTGGTCCGGTTGTAGATCTTAGTTTTTCTTAGCATTCTTTCATCTAATTTTACTTTTATTTCTTCCACGGCAATTAATTCTTAATTGTACTATTCAAGCATTTCCAAAAAACTAACCAGTGTGTTACTGCCAACTAAAATGGCATTTGCATGTAATACCACATCTTGCTATATATCTCAGAAATGCAAAATCAGAGATGTGGCACACTTGCTGAGGGTCACCAGGGAGTAGGAGGAGGGGATGTTTATTCTTGTGGTATCATCTAGTATACTAAAAAAGGTGGCATCACAGAAACAAGATGGGTTTTAGTAATTTCTAAGTACCTTTTACTGTGATTGATGTCACAAACAAAAATGTTCCATAAACAGATTTGTAACATGCTAGCTTCTGAACAAAAATACCCCATAAACAGATTTGTAATAGGCTGGCTTTCTTCATATTCAATGTCTGTAATCATATTTTTGTTTACTTTTTTTAATTAATGGAGCCACTCATAGTTCTCCATTCAGTCAGCATTTTTCTGCATATAAGCTGACACCCACATTCTCATTTTTTTTTCTCAACATTCACTCCATGGAAAGTTCTAGAAGACATAAGATACTTCTATGCTCATGGTCTTACATGTTTCAGCAACAAATATTGATGCATAGGCCAGGACTACAGACCCTATTTGTTACTGTTTCTGGAGTTCTGATGCAAAGTTTTGCAATCAGAAAGAGGCTGGTATAACATTTCTGGAGAAAACACCCTTGGCATGTGTTCTAATAATCTGTGCAGTATTGGGCTGGGCCAGATTGTGGAAGGAGAAGGCTATTCATTCCATTCAGGCTTCCAGTACACAGATTCTTCACTATTAGCACTCAACATTTTGAGTGATCATCTGGGCAGATGTCTAAATTACCATCATGATTCAAGCAGTGCACATGTGTAACCTCTCAGTGACAGAGATACAACATAAGTAATCTGCTCTATTTCTCATAATGAAATCATTACATGAATCCTATTCCTTGTGTTTTACTATAGGATACGCGACTCGTTCCGTTCAAGTATGCTGGCTGGACAGAATCTTTTTGCCCTATTTTACACTGATGCTTGTTACTGATCCATTTGATACACCATGGTATTGGTCTACCTACATCAAATGGCAAAAATCACAAGAGTTTTGTTGCATACACTTTTTTCTTCACTGCAGCAAATCACTTGAGAGGGACAAGGCAGAAGTCTTTAAAAATATAATATAAAAATAATCCGGTATACCCCATGCCATCATGTCTGAGAAACAGTAATTATACTTGACATGTCCACACTTAAATCATACAGCTAACCAAATATCAAAGTCTAGTGGTCCTATAAACACTGCCATGGAAACTGCCATCAGACCACAGCAGTCGATCTTTCATCAGTCTAAAAGAGCAAAATAATCAAGCAACTTCAGCTACCAACTACTAGCACATGACAGCTGGCCACGTATCCACTAATAACTGGTCGTTCATCAGTGTCTTTTTGTGACAATCATATAACACAGCTGTAAAACGAACAGCAATGTTCCTGTCTCTCTGACCATTTTTCCTTTCTTATTCTGACATTAAATGTCAAAGCACAATGTTTTACACAACATTCACAGAGCTACAGCTAAGAAATGCTGATGGGAGGCTCGAATCAGCACAGGTACTGAAAATCCATCCCCCGTTAACATTTTCCTCATCTTGTAATCCTTACATGACAGGTGGAGCGTAAGGCACATATTGCACTGGATTGATGCAGCTGATTGCAGGTGCAGGATGTGGAGGAGGAGGCGGCACTGCGACATACACTGTTTCATGATTCCGGGATTTATGATTTGGACCAGAACTTCTTGTTGTGGTATCGCTGGTTTTCTGGCCAGAACCTGCAAGCAATGAAAAGGAAATACATTTTTTGTTAATTAAAATGACCACAATTCAATTTTTTTTAAACAGTAACCACATTACATTAGACTTTTTGAAATAAAATAAAAATGCATTTATGCATCACTTTATGGTGGTGCTGCGGTAGCGTTGTCGCCTCACAGTAAGACTGTCCAGTTCGATTCTCAGCTACAGCGTCTCCTGCGTGGAGACATACGTGAATGGGCATACCTTCGTTGAAGGTTGTGCGTCAGGGCTGGCAACCTGGCACGTAAAAATCTACTGCCAATCATTAGCGGACTGGAGTTCTGCTGTGGCGACCCCTGACTGGGAAAAGCCAAAAGACAACAACTTAATGAAGAATGTTGCACAGTACATAGTAGAGGCAGCTGGTATTACATGACCCTATACCTTGATCCTCCTACAAGATGCCCTGGCTTAATCTTGGTAAAATGACTCCATTATCCCCCTACATTCCCTTCCTCAGTGAGGGTCCTTGTCTACTACAGTGCATGATGCTCTTAGTCCCTGATATGCTACCTTACCCTCACTTACCCTGAGCCTGGACCACCAGCTGCCCTTATGTTACAAACTCAACTCCTCAGACACGTATCTGGCAGCTATATCAGTGTGCAGCCTCTGCCTATCACATAGGCGATCACCATTTCTCTCTCTCTCTGCTTTGTTTTGTGAGAATATCATGTCCACTGATGATCTCCATCTAATAACCTTCATATCTGGTCATGAATTGGTAAAAAGGTGGTACCCTAACTCCACTAATGAGCTTTCTAGTATTACATACAACTTATTCTCTTCCCCTCTACCCCAAAGGGGCAGACAGGTTATCACTGTGCATTTATCCTGGCTTTGCATCAAATACACCATTTATGGACCCTGGTCAGTGGCCACAATGCAGAGAATAATAAGAAACTATCAAGTTTCAGAAAAATGGCTGTTAAATATACATCAGCACATAAACTTAGAACTAAAAATGTGAATAAACGCTTATACTACCAGAAATATTGGAAACTTCTAGTACATTTTTTGAAAGACTGAATTTATAACACCTGGCCAACTTTTTCTTTTTGTAAACTTGGTTACTAAGTTTGCTACATACTTATGTCTGCAACACTAAGATCATGCAAGCTTCTTTCCATGTGTAGCACTTACTGTAAATAGGGTAAATCATTTTTTTCTTCTTGAAAAGTTGTATTTTCAATGCAATTTCACAGCAAGGTTGGCCCCAAAGCTGGAAGATCATCTCCCCCATAGACCACTCGTGAGGCATCAAAATGGACCTGCTTAGTTTGCCTGCTACTACTTTGATTTTCCCCAGAATATGTCACAACTAGAAACTGGTCTGAGGAGATTGCCCATTTCTATCCTCTCATGGCCTCTCTGCAAAGGGGGATAAAATAGAGTTCCTCCTTATTTCTTGATGTACCAGTCTGCAGACATGTTGTCAGTCTGAACTGCAATAGTTGCTAAGGGGAGAGCATCTTAAAATGCCTGCAATGCTAAAAGGACTGCTCATGTCTAGAACATTGATATGCAAGTTGGTCTCTTGGGTGAGCACATGCCTTGGAAAATTCATGCCAAGAAATGTCCCCCTCCCCAGTTCAAAAGCATCTGTGATCACTGTAGCCATTGGGGATGGTAGAACAAAAAGTCTGCCTAGATGAAGATCATCCAATTGTGTCCACCAGTGGATGTGTTGCTTTCAAACTGAGGTGAGCTTGACTAGAAAAGATAGGGGTAGATACAGAATGGACCACTGTACAGCTAGCGTCCATTGGAGAATTTGCATAAAGGAAGAAGTACTATGGCTGCTGCCATGGAACCTAGTACTTGAAGTACTGCCCTTGCCGAAGATGGATGGGCAAGGAGAAGATGAACCTGGCTTTTGATAGCGGAAATGCAACGAGGAGGTAGAGATGCTATTTGTGTTGTCGTATCTAAAACTGAACTGATGAATTACAGGCTCTGGACTGGTGTTAGGTTTGACTAAGCATGGTATATTGTTATACGCAGTGATTTGCAAATCCAGACTAAAAAATGTCCTCATTGTAATTCCCTAAAAAAAAAAAAAACTACTACTTACTGAATTAACCTGATGTAATTTTCATAATGAAAATCTTTTTTTATTTCTGAATTATGTAACATCTATTTGAATTGTGCAATATGGGATTGTACTATACAAAATATGTATTTAACATTTAATTGAAATGTATATTATGGTTTTGTGCTCTTTCTGTACTATGTATTTGTATTTCTCTGGAGCTTTTCTCCCCGGGCTCCTTGTAGCCCAATGGACTATCCTGGAAAACAAACTGCAAATAAATAAATAAAAATCAGGATATGGAAACACTTGGAATTCCTTCAGTCTGAAATGAGCTGCCACTACTGCCATGCATTTCGTAAACACTGTGGGGGCTGTGGTGAGTCCAAAGGGCAGAGCTCTGAATTGCTAATGAATGGCTCCCAGCCAAAAGCCTAAATGTCTTCTGGATCACCTGTCTATTTTGATAGGATAGTATGCATCTTGAAGATCTATAGAGCACATCCAATCATCCTTGTGAAGAAAGAGTAGGATGGACTGGACCGAGACCATTCAGAACTTTGCTTTCTTCATATACTGATCAAACTACTTCGATCCAAAATGGGTCTAAGATCCCCTGTTTTCTTTGGCACTAAAAGAAGCATGAATAAGTTCCAAATTCTATTTGGTCTGGTGGGACCTTTTGGATGACTCGTTTTGTCTAGCAGCTTTGGGATTTCTTGTGCTGCCTTCCTTTGACTGGGTGGAACATCAGTAAGTTTCTTCCCTTTGCAAGATGAAGAAAAAAAAATAGTATGTAATAATCCCTGGATATTATTCTTAGTACCCGTGTGTCTTGTGTTACACTTTCCCAGGTGTCAGTGCAAAGATAATCAACCCCCCCCCCCCAAATGCCCCAAGAGTAGGGCAGTCAGGTAGCACTTCAGGAGTACTGAAAGGGCCTGTCTGAAAAAGAATATCTCAAGCCCTGGTTCTGCGGACCTCCTCTGCCTCTAGGGTGATGTCTACCATTTAAATTTTCTCCTATGCCTGTAGAGGAATTGTCACCATGCAGGTCTTGGAAAGGTCCCTGAGATTTTCAAAACCACATTTTCCTACTGCCTCTCTGATTCCTGGAAAGGAGTTGTTGAGGTGAAAAAACTTGATTCCCATAGCAGACAGAATCTTTCCATCTTGTTTGCTGTGGTAAGTGTCTTTTGCTGATGGCCCAAATAAGAAAGTGCCATTGAATGTGGGATTGCTAAAAGATGTCGCAAGGTTGCACCCAGGCAGGTCTCCTTATAGTAATGCCTGAACTGCTTGTGAGATTCTTTTAGCTGTGTGAGAGCTCAGTCTCATCAATGCATTTGATATGGATAACCCCAGTGGTCAGTTGCGAGGATGTTCTTTTTAAGTCCTCAACAGACATGGACTCCAAGGGTATCTGAAAGCTCTTTGGTCAAATCTGTCTGAAGCCTAGTAAAGTGTGCCAGGTAATTTAGTGCCTCAGGGCAAAGGTTGCAGAGAGAAAGATTAGCCTTCCAAATCTGTTCAATCCTCTGGACTCCCTGTTTGGCAGATGGACAGCAGAGCTCTGCTCCACTATCTCTCTTGGTGGCTGCCACCACCACCATAGCATCAACTGGGACTCCTTTGGTCCAGTGTGGTTCTGTCAGCAGGGCTTAAAATCTGTCAGGTCTTTTGGGAATGGGTTCAATGGTATCCAGCTCCTTCCAAGCTTGAAGGGAAACGAAATCAATAAGTTTGTCTGCTGGGGGGTAACCCAAGACACAGATGAGATAGAAGCAAAAGCCTCCAAAAATAACAATTCTTCTGGGGAGAGGTTCTGGGAAGACCAGCCACCTTTCTGTTTTAGGATTTCTAAAATACCTCCATAAGATGTCATCTGGTGGTGATCTGGAGAACCCCTCTCAATCAAAATCAGTATCCTCCATGACAGACTCCATTGGGGATTCAATGCATCTCCTTTTGCATGTTCTCTTCTGATGTGCTTCCTCCATGGGGTGTTTAGGCGAGTTGCCAGAATAGAGGGGAAGTTCCTCTGATGGAATCGTTTGGACATTTACTGGAACTTGCTGTCCCTATGGACTAGGGAGAAACAGGAGACAACGGTTTTCTTTGGAGAGGAAAAGTCCTTTCCACCACCTAGAAAATCAAATGACCCAGACTGGCTTCAACCTGTCTTCTTGGAACCGAAATTCCCAATGAAATTAAGTCTAGACCTCCCTTGGATCTGTGCCTCAGGAGTGGAACTGGATCTGAATTGCCCAGGGGTGAAGCTCCAAGGGGAAGGATGGGAACTGAGAAAAATCAGCGCCGAACCTATCCTCTCGGATCGAACACTGACATTTTGGCTCCGAGACCCACTCTAATCCAAGGTTATCTGAGCAGAACTATTCAAGGACATAGTTACAGTGGAGGAAGAAGCTTTCCTTGGATCTGACACCAGACACTCATGGATTTCAGATTCTGGGTCTCTGAAACCACTGGAAAGATTGGAGAAAGAGAGAAAATAGTTTTTGACATGGTTGGCATACTCACGGATCTGATAGGAGATGGAGCTGGTAAGCCCCTTATCTGGATTGGAGCTCTGAGAAATTGTCGCCTCATCCTATCCACATCCGCTTCTGCTAAGCTTCTGGTGGACCTAGAAGAAGTGGTGGATGGGGGCCTTCAATGCTTCTTTGGAGTCTGAAGCAATTTAGAAGGCAGGGTGGGGGAAATTGCCTTAACAAATTCTGGAGTAGTACTCTTATATGAAGTGCCTTGCTTCAGATCCAAGGATGGGCTTGGATCTGATTTTCGAGTCTTTGGATCCGACATTTTTCTAGTTTTTAAAGGAAGCTCCAGCAGAGACCTGGGGGACTTTGAAGGGGAGCATTTCCCTTGTTCCACAGAAGCAGACTTGTTAGATTTGGAGGGGGTTTCACCCTGAAGAAGATGTAGTAGGGAGAAGGCCCCTTACAATAAAGCTTGTTGCATCTATCTGCTAAAGCTCATGAATTAAAAGTGGAACAGATCTAACAATTGTAGAGAAATGTCTGTTTGTGATTAAAAGTCAAAAAAAAAAAAAAAAAAAAGTGGAACAGATTTTACAAGCAGTGTCCAAGTGCCCAGCCCAAAGACAGTACATGCACTCCATGTGGGCATCTGAATTTGGGATTTTATGCCCCCAACAAGTGCACTTCTTAAAGCCTGTTGGTTTATCTGACATGTTCACAAGGAAGACCACAAGAATAAACTTGACGATTTTTTTTTTGGTTAGTAGACGGTTAAAGAGAAAGAAAGAGGGATTTAACTACAAACAATGATAATCTTAAGAAATACCCTGTAGTGAAATGGGCAAGCAGATCTAACAACAGTGGTAACAAAGAGTTACTATTTAGACAAAATAGCATGAAATAAGATGTGGAAAGTCCTATGTGTAACAAGAACTAGGAGAGAGAGGACTGATAAACTAATATAAAGTTAAGGGTAAATCATAAATAATGTTTTAAATTCTCAAAAAAAAATCCAACACTTCAGAATGAAACCTGTGTCAGTTCATGATGGTGAGAAATGAGATGGCAGCAATGGGAATAGAATTGGGCATTATGGGTAGAGGGAGGAGTTAGAGAGCTGGATCTGAAGTTTGGCATATGTGATCAGGTCGGATCCAAACCCATACACTGAGGAAGAATGAAAAGGATGGGACATCAGAGTTACTATTTTCAAAATGCATGCAAGTCCATTATATTCGGTCACTGATCTGGCTCATGTCAGATGTAAAAGAGAGAATGGTAAATGCTTTTAACCCTTGATAAAAACTGCTAGCTGAACAAGATGTTGAATCTGGGTGGAATCTTTACTCATTTTAATAGGGTAAACTACATTGGAACAAGTGTCTTTTTTTATAGCAATGGCCAGTGAGCACACTTTGCTCAAGTGATTTGTAACTAGTGACAAAATATTTTACTTATTTGACATTTGTTGAATGGGAAAGTCTGACTGGGTCAGGAACCCAATTTCAGTGGGTCCCCAGACAGAAAAGCTCCACAAAGTAAAAACATTTGACAAAATATAATGTAAAAACATTTGACAAAATACAAGTACAGTGGTCATTGCATTTACATGCAGGTGTATAGCTTATAAAGTTGCAATGTAGCTCTATTGACATATAGGCTGTTGATTTTCATTTACAGCAGTAATTTTGCTAACAAGAAATATAGAGATAACAGGTCAGTTCAGTTAGCTTATCTAATAATTTTTGGTAGGCTGATTGTATTCATTATAAAGAAAGCTATTATAGCTAAAAAGGACACTTACAATGATTTTTTTAGGTAGACCTTTGTAAAAAGAGATTAAAAGAAAGTAAAGGTTAGCTAATGTACATTAATAAGACTAGCAGCTAATTAGAAGAGAGAAATTGGGGAGCTTAATATTTGTGGTTAGGACTTAATAAATCAGGCAGCTGTGTCTTTAAAGTAGGGGAGAGAAAAAAGGATGGTAGGGTAAAGTAGGGCAAAGAGGAAGGAGGAAAGTAAAGAAGAGTTAAAGGAGTGGAAGGTGGGGTGGGGAATGGGTTTTAACACATTTGTGTTAATTTTTTTACACTTCAAGCAAATGTGAATTCTATGAAATGCCACAGATCCAAAAGTGAAGTTTTAGAAAGGACTGTTAATTTTGAAAAATAATACGTATTTAAAATATTTATTCAACTTGACAAGTATATTCTCAGTATCTATCAGCTTAGCACACAAGATTTAATTCTATGAGTCCCACACAATCAACCTGTACCTCTCCCAATTAATACACTCTCCAACCAGACCAAATAAAAATGGTACCTCTGGTATCATCATTGACTGGATCCTAACAACTCCTCCACCACCACCCCCTCCTGCCCCAACCACCACCCCAATCATCAACCTTCCTCCACATCCTTCTGCCTCAAGCCCATCCCCACAAGCACTATAAAAAGACTTTTCCTCAAACTCAAACCCTGTTACAATGCACCTGACAACCTTCCACCTACCTTCCTCAAACAATCTGCAGACAGCAATGTCTATCCCATCTCTATTCTTATAAATAGATCCATACAAGAATCATACGTCCCTTCTATCTGGTGCCATATTTACATCACCCCCCTCTAAAAAGGTGGCAAAAATACTGATACCACCAACTTCAGGCCTATTGCCATCCTTCCCCCTCTTTCTAAAATAATAGCGAAGACAAAACAAGCACAACTCATGGCACACCAAACACTAAACAATCTCCTCTCCCCTACCCAACACAGCTTCCGTCCTGGCCACAGCACCATGACTGGCCTTCTTGAAACTATAAACCTCAAAAGCGACTCGGGCAAGTTCGTATCAACACTATTCCTAGATCTGTCAAAGGCCTTTGGCACCATCTCACACACCCTACTTATATCCCAACTCTCCACCCTAAACCTCTCCCCCACCACTATCGCCTAATTTTCCAGCTACTTGCCCAACTGCCAACAAGCTGTCCAATGGAAAACATCAACCTCCCCCTTCCTTTCCACACCCACAGGTGTCCCACAAGGTTCTGTTCTTGGCCCTCTTCACTTCAACCTGTTCATTAACAACTTTCAACAATCTATCCCAGACTGATCTATCATCCAACATGCAGATGACTCAACAATCATCTGCTCAGCCTTTTCTCCCTCCGAGCTCCTAGCAAAAAGCCAACTAGCCTTCTCCAAAACAGAAACCTGGATGCAGTCTAACCATCTGGCACTAAATGCAAATAAAACCAAACTAATGTGTTTTCCCCTACCAACAACTCCATTGACAAATCCACATTCACCATACAGAGCCAAAACAACACCCTCCTTGAAATTGTTCCCAACACCAAGCTTCTTGGCATCATTACTGATGAAGAACTAAAATATGACACCCACATCCACTCCACAATCAAGAAAATCGACCAAAGGTTATGTCTCCTCTACAGGCACAACCGTTTCCTAAGCCCCTCTACCCGTCAAACTCTTGCATCCACCTTCCTACTTCCCACACTTATGTATGGTGCCTCTCTTCTCACCAATCTCAATTTAGGCCTTCAGTCCAAACATGAATCCTGCTATCACAAGAGCTCCAAATCTGCAACCATTTCAAAAAACTCATCCCACCACTGCCACTCCTTCCTCACCCTCAACTGGCTTGAACTACCCAACTACCTCAGTTACCTACAACTCACCATTGCCCACAAGCTCATCTTTAAACCTGCCAACTGCCCAGTTCTCGCTACTTCCTTAAAACCTTACATTTCCAACCACTCACTCAGATCCAAAAAACCTCAGGTCCAGAAACCTGCACGACCTCCTGGCCATCTACTGCTGTTCCACTCCTTTAGCTAAATAGTGGAGCTCTCTCCCCACACACCTATGCAACCTACCTAACAATAGAAATTTAAAATCTTAGCTAGTCTCTCATCTTTCTTCCAAATGGGAATGCCCTTGCCATGCTACAACTTAACCCCCCCCCCATTCCACCATGCACTGTCTCATCCACCTACCTCTACTATTACTTCATCCCACCTAAAACAACCCCTCCCCTACTAAAAACTAATTTTCTCTCTAATATCTATTGTACTATACTCTCCAATCTCAAATATACTATTACCCTCTCCATACATAATATTTTCCTAACCTACTAATGGCTAGTAGCTACATATTTTGAAATGTTAAACCTACAATTGAGTTTATAACAAAAATATTCACTTTATGTAAATGCTGAAATTTCTGTATTGAATTATATCTTTTCATTTTTGTAACACTGACAAGCCAATTGCAAATATCATGGAGCTTATCTGTAAATGTTTATTTAGCTGTATGAACTATGTCCTTTTTTAACATGTGAAATGTAACTTGCAATTATTGTGGAGCTTTTCTCCCCGGGCCTCCACAGAAAACGGGCTCTTCTTGGCCCAGTGGACTTCCCCGGTCAAACTTAAAAAAAATAAATAAAATAAAATAAATGAGCTGCAAATGAGCTTCAACTTGAGGGACTCAACCCCCTGAACTACAAGCTTCAACTTGTACTCTGGTTTGAGTCTCGCAATCATTTGCCTAGTGTGATGCTCAGCAAAAGTCACCTAGTTGGACAACCTGGTTAACTAAATAAAAAAACATCACCTTCTCATACATGTCATCATGCAGCAAACAGGTGGACAACTGGAAGTTTTAAACCATTAAACTCAGCTATTACATATAGATCCCAGTGTACTTCAAGTTTCTGATGCTTTTTATTTTTGTGCTGTTGTCTGAGCTTTATCTTGCAGTTTGCTTGGGTTTGTCCTTGTGTTTATTTTTTCTTCAGGGCTGTACAGCCATGACGTTAAGTATTGGGTGGGGAGTAGAAAAGGATCCATGTAGGAAAATGAGTTTTTGCTCACAGGGTCCGGGGTTTTATTTTCAATCCTCTTTGATCAATGAGGATGCAGTTGGCAGAGCTAATAGACTTCTCGTAATGGATCTGAAATAACATATTCATCCAACACTTCTATCAAACTAAAATAAAATACAAAAAATCACATCCAGAATATACTAACCACTCAAACATTGACATCAGGTCAGTGTTTATGCCTATGCTTTCATTTGAATGAAAACACTGCATACTGGTCATTTGTACTAATGATGCAAAAATCAGCATTTACCTGTGTGTGTGTGTAGTCTTCAAATATGGCCAATATATTTTTTTTCACTCTAAATACATTCCCTTGGGAAGCAAAGTTATCACTGCAGCACATTTATTGCATGTACAACTGCAGTACATTTATTGTGTGTGTACATAAATCACATAATGCTAATTACCTAGTAAAGGGTCTTCCCACAATGACAGCTGAGTGGCATGTTATCACCACAAGATGAGGGCTGATAGATGACACAATGGGAGGATATTAAAAAAGTGTGCGTGTCTGTAGGTGTGTGTGTGTGTGTGTGTACGTATGGATACACCCACTCACTATACTGCAACATATAAAGAGCACATGATCTAATGATTGAGGGACTGAAATATGAACCTGTTTACTAGCTTGTAACTCAGGTCTGCATCATTATGTTCTACAGCTTTCATTGGCTGAATCATTCATTGAGAAGCTAGCTGAAGTCCTACAGTCACATGAAGCAGGAATACACATGCTACAAACATCCAGAATGCTATGCCTTGAGACAAATTATTATTATAGCTGTAAAATCAACAGGTTAGAATATTTGGATGTTTTCATTGCCTACCGACTACTCCGCATGTATTTATGAAGTTTTCGTTATGTATATTTTTTTATCTTTGCCTTGGCTGGCTGTCAGTCTATTGTTATGAATAACAGACCCGTTTACTGGGTCGCAAAAAGGGATAATGAAAATGTCTGAGCGATCAGCTACTCAAATCACACAAACCTGTTGACAACACAAAAATGAAACACTTTAAAAAGGTGTTTGCATACCATTGTACTCCTACCAATATATGGCACTCACCTTCTTACCCCTGATCTCTAAAAACTACTAACTCCAAAGTCACACAGACACGATGTAAAGAGAAATGGTTGCTTTAAAACCAACTCGCCTTACGTCTTTATTCTGAACTTTGTAAGAAGTTTAAAATACATAATCATTAAAACAATACATAGTCATTAAGTTACCAACTAAAGTCATTGGCATGATGACACACTGACAAAAGTGCGATGTTAGTAAAAATGAAACGGTGCCAGTGATGTAGAGAGAGAAAGCCCTGAAGACAGCCCAAGTGACCAGAGTTTTTATAGCTTAGCTCATGCTGCAGTTTCTATGATGGAGCTTTGGCTGAAGTATGGAAACTCATCAAGATGGGGGGAGCAAGTGTGAGGAAGATGCGGTTGCAAATGTCAGTGTCAGTGAAGGTAGCTTTTGTAGGCACATGTGATGGAGCATGCATGCTGGTTCAGACAGGCAAAGCAAGTGCTCACATCACCACCAGGGGTAAGGAAAGACCATAAATAAAAATGTTTACATTGCCAAGACGCAGGTGATAGTTTAAAGTATCATGGCTTTCTGGATGATGGACCTCTTTGGACTGAATAATATGCAACTGAGGGAAGGCTTGCTGATTGGTAAGCATGGTGGCAAAAAACAATACAAAACATACTAACAAAATGGATATATTCAAAGGCCTAGTGACAAAAAGAATCAATAGTAAAGTGTTGCACTCTGAAAATACCAGTTGGTAAACTTATTAGAGAGGCAAACCAGGCTAAACAACATTTGTCAGAGAGACTAAATTTAATTATGATCTTGTTTCAGTCACTGAAATATTAGACAGATATCCATTTCTGGCCCTATTGTATTTTGAATATACCACAAACAACATGCGAAGCACGACTAGAAGCGTGTTATTTACCCCAGAAACTATGGTAATATCTATCAGCAGGCAATTTAAAATGCAGGATCAATACTCTCTTACATTAAGAATCTAGGCTGCAGTGCAAAAGCTAATAAAACAGAGTGCCTCTATGGCTTCCTATTGAATTGTCAGCACTCGTAATGCCAAGTGCTGACAGGAAAAAATTGAAAATCTAGGAGCAGTGAATCTCAAGCATTGCTCATCTCCTTTAAACAACTTTTTTTTACGGATGACAAGCCTCCCTGCACTCACCAGACTTGGATATACCAAAGTCAGTGATCACCATACCTTGGAAACAAAAAAAAAAAACCCAAAGAATATTCCAAGAAATGGCAGTCTTGGACTTGGTATATGTAAGTCTGTTTTTTACGTTATTCAGTCTCCATGTTTTTGGACTAACTCTAGTGGGTCCCAACATTTCAAGTGGTTACCATACAGATTTCATTCACAGTTGATGGCAAATCATGCTGGAGGCAGAATGCTATCTTTTGTAATGCATGCCATAATTTGTACAGATCAACATTTCATCTATAGATTCAGTTCAAAACGTTCTGTAACTCTACATGCTGTGTTTTTTCACAGGTTTGTAGAGCTTTAATCACATTCTGGGCTTACAGCACTTTTAGAAACCACATGAATAATTAAATATATACTTTTTTTCAGGCATAGAGGTATCCACTGCCTTCTTTAAGTAGGTAATGTTAACATTAATGCTAATTGTCAGTGATAACTTAGTCCAATAATCTGGGAATAACTTCAGACAAAGACATAGCTATCTGGAGAGTTCACTGTGATTTTAAATTTGAATGACTTAATCAACCTCATGGTTAAATTCAACAGAGCTTTTAACTGTTCATCACAAAAAGCCTCAACTGCTAACATAGGTTTGCCACAAGACCCTATAAATTCAAAATCTCTACTCTGCATATCTAAGACAGACCAAATACATGCTGATATTCCCCCTTGTCCATTGCTTGTGCTCAGAAGTCCAGCCTATAACAGACTGAGTAGCAGCAAAAAAAAAAAAAAATTGTACTCCAGCACATGGGTGATATTTTATTAAGACATTCAATAAAAGAAAGCTTGTTTAATAAAACAAAACAGTTAGAAAATAATTTATTTTAATCCATTGTACTTCCAACTTCTTTTTAAATGTTTAATCTGAAATTCAGAATGACCAAAAAATGCTGTCTGGACTTCTGAGTTCTTTTAATTTGGGGACTGCGCAGATTTAAATTACATATTTTGTTTCATATATGGAACTTCAACTGGGCCAAGGAGACTTAAAATAAGTGATTATTAAAGCCATGCATTACTAAGATTCAGCTATACCAAAATTAAGTTGAAAAGAGAATATCTGACAGATAACATGTAGTACAAAATATATTGTTTTGGTATATAAACAAAAAAGAACGGAAGATTCCAATGGTATCACCTGGTGTAACCAATAGTGAAAGCACAGTGCAGTGTATCATGAAACAATTAATTTACTTCTTTGGTCTTTGAAGTATCAAAATAAGGGTAAAACAGAACCTCAACACAATGTGGCCAACCCAATTAACAAACCAAAATAAAAAACCCTGAAAGTTATGTACTTACCACAACAATAGATCTGTGTTGTCCGTCTCCGTCTTGTTCAACCTGTGGGTTATCAGATCTGACATCAGCCAGTTCCTTCAGATTTTGAACTCTCCAGGCACCGACCCCCTTACCACAACCCCCTCACTCCTCAACCTACTCCTCAGGTCAGGTTTGCCTCATGACAACCACCTCCAACATGCACAAAGTATCCCTAACCAAAGAGGATGCAGGACTCCAAACATGAGGAACAGATGACCTCCATTGTCTAGCCATCACAGAAAGAGAAGTTTGTCATATTAACAAATGCAATGACAGAAGATGAGGTTGAACCAGGCGGGGACAGAAAAAACAGATCGATCGTTATAGTAAGTACATAACTTTTGTATCCGATATTGTCTGCTCAGTCTGACTTCAACCAGTGGGACAGAATCACCAGACAAGAAAAATCCATAGGAGGAACTAAGGAAGGATATCCTTCAATACAATGGAGCCAAAGGAAGCCATAGATCTTGTTTTGTATCACATTATAAACTGGATAGTCAAAGTGTGATGACCCATCCATGTAGCAGCTGCACAATCATCATCCACAGATAGTCTAGCAAAGAAAGCTGTAGAAGCAGCCCTAGTAGAATGACCATTAAGTTTGTGTGGAAGAGTCTTACTTTTCAAAGAATATGCAAACAAGATACAGTCTGATAGCCACTTGAAGAACATCACTTTAGACACAGGTGAGCCTACCTGGATTTTGAAAAGGAAACGATTAATTGACTGGGTTTTCTAAAGGCTTTGTACAGTCCAAATAAAATCTCAATTGTGTATGTAGGTCCAAACAATGCAGAAGGTATTAATCTTTATTGAAGACACTGTGAAAAAACAGAGGGAGATGAATAGAACTGTTAAGGTCATTTATGGAAGCTCCCTGAGGCAGAAAAGAAGGGTTCATACAAACAGACACCCTGTCATTATGGAATACCAAATAAAGAGAAGACTCAAGAGCTTGCAACTCAAACCCTCTTGCCGAAGTAACAGCCGCCAATAACAAGGTCTTCCAAGACAAGAGCTTCAAGTTGGAAGTATCTGAAGGCCCAAATGGAGAATCTGAAAAACAAAAGGCAAATTCCAGGGAGGAAATGGATCCTGAACTGGGGGATGGGGCAAAAAGGTATCTTTGAGAGCCCCTTGGAAATCTTGAGGGAAGCCAGAGAAACAATTATACTGGTCAACATAGAAATTAATGATGGCTTCCAAATGCACTTTAATAGTAGAAAAAGTAGAACAACTCAGCAAGAAAATTCAAAAACGGATTCTAAGGGAGCAGAAAAAGGGTCGAGTCCATGAAATTCCTCCTAAAGTAGGAAAGATCTCTATTTACTGGAATACACTTTTCTATTAGACTGTTTCTGCGATGAAGATAAGATGTGAAAGCTTGGCATTGCTGGTCATCAAGGGAAATGGAGATAGAATGCGGTTAACTTGAAGGACTGAAAACTAGAGGGATCCAGATCTGCTGAATGAGAAAAGAAACCCGGAACTGGATCCAATACCAAGGGGGTACTTCAGAAGAGGTAAATGGAAGGGATACCACACCTGACGAAGCCAAAAATGTGCTATGAGGATCACAGTTGCTCTGCAACTGGCTGCCTTCTAAAGAAATTTTACCATCAAAGAAACTGAGGATAAGTGTAAAGAAGCCCCAGGGGGCCAAGTAGATACCAGAGTGTCCCTGACAGACTGTCCCGTAGGGGAAACTAAGGCAAAACAGCTGCAGCACTTGGTGTTGGATGGGGAAGCAAATGGGTCATAACACAGAGTCTCAGCGCCACAAAACATGAGCTGCAACTCTCAGACTTAGGGACCTCTACACCTAATCCTAACATCAAGATTGGAGTAGAGCTGTCCATAGATGAAGTCCCAACAGTGAGAGATTAAACCAAAGCAGGGATTTTAGACCCTGACCGAGAAACTTCTTTGGTGACACCATGGCCCAAAGGTCCTGACGGCCCTGAAGAAGTCTGAGTAAACATGACCAAGAAATGAACCAGAGCCAAACACAACCAAGCCATTGGAAGTGACCCAGTGGATGGGAATGTAGCCGGGAGGAAGCCAGACAAATGGAGCTGAAGGTCTGGAAACCATGCCCATGTCCAAAGGGATAAGGCCTAATTGCATCTATGTCTGCAAAAAACCTTATCAGCTGCTCCAAGACAGAAGTTTTAATGCTGTCCACTGACCTCAATGACCAGATGGATGAAGCCACTGACAAGAGACTAGCAGAGCAGTTTAGATAAGGATGAACCTGTCTGCCAGATTCAAGCCAGAGAGGCTCAGAAGCAGGGTGGGCAAGGTGAAGACTCTAAGGACAGCTCCAACAGTGTGGAAGGACAGAAAGTCCTACATGAAGAAGCCCCTTTAAGTAGAAAGAGACTAGGAAGACTGAGCCAGAGCCTTGCTGGTGTGATCAGCAATAATGAAGATGGACTCCGAGGGATCACAGCTGATAACAATGGGGCACCTGGGGGACCCAAACATCATGGGATCTTCAAGTTTGGTGAGCCCAAAAAAGTAAGACTGGGGACAGAAGCAGAAGAAAACCTCTTCTATCCCTTTCAGAAGATTTGGAGTTGGGTTGGCGGTGCTTCACAGACCCAATCTTCATGGCTGAGGGAAAAGCAGCAGCAGAAAAAGGGATGGCAGGGTGAAGCCCCTTGAGGACCAACTCTGTCAGACATTTGTTAATTGCCTGGATCTAAAACATTTGCAGACAGAACAAGTACTCATGTGCAATGCACCCAAGCAGAAAACAGATTTATCATGTGCATCCTGTGATGGCAATTTGTGCTTGCAGGTGACACACTTCTTAAAGCCTTTGTCTATAAGAGAACAAAACTAAAACGAATAAAAAAAAATGTTATGAAAAATCACAATAGTACTTCTGTGAAAAAATATTGAAACAACACTAACACTAAGCACATTACAACTAATCAATTATGAAGAACACACTAATACAAAAAAAAAAACACAAGCCCACCAAAAGGTGGGAAGCCTATCTACAAAAAACACAAACATACTGAACTACTTGCCTATCTTCCTACTGCACACAAACCTAACTAAACTAATTCTAGGAAAAAGGGTAAGGGAGGCAAAAAGCATTAAATAAAGACAGCAAACTAGATCTGGGGTGGGAGAGTGGTTCTGGGTAAGGGAGGCAGAGCCTCGAGAGTTTGAAGTCTGAAGGAACTGGTCAGTGTCATATCAGAGTCCGATCTGATAACCCACAGGATGAAGCCAGATGGAGCACATAGCATTGAAAGAAATCTCTCAACTAGTTTTAGATTTTACAGCCCTGGAACTGTACAATTAGACCCAAAGGCACAGAAATCTGCATCTCTATGCAAGACCAAAGAGCAAGAAACATGAACATCAGTAAAATTAATAAGGATGTTTCACCTTCTATACTTTTGGAAGGGCAGAGTTCAACCAAAATAATCACTATAAACAAGTTTTGCTGTCACTCAGCAACTCGGCATTCCATAAGCACACTGTTTGGAATAGTAGAAACATGGACCTCTGTATGGTTACTGCTTTCTGTACTCACAAAATGAGACAACAAGGTAAGCAAAACAAGGCAAACAAAAGAAATGGAAATCTTACCATGTCCAAAAGGACTGCCTGTTACTACATGGGTTAGGTACTTTCCAGAGCCATAACACAAAGGACATAATGACTGTCCCTTCTTAGGAGTACTGTGCTTGACGGAAGGGCCATTCTGTTCTTGTGCAGGGCTATCACCTGGATAAAAAATAAATTAGAAAAAAAAATATCAAAAACCTGACCATGTCTACAATTCAACTGTCAAGAACATCTCTCACATCACATACACAATCCACCAGACAGCACTGGCGAAGCCAAGGATTTTCCCCTAAATATGCCATGTCTTCTCCGGACTCCAGTGACACATTCAGCTGTCAATGCAGCAGGTTAAGTACATGGAAATTAGTATCTGAAGCTCATTTTCCCAGCATCAGGAGAAGGAAAAGGAAAGGGGAAAGTACTCCATTAGGGAACTGTTACATGGTGGAGACCAGGAGAATAAAAAAGCCAAATTTGGCATGCACAAGTCAGTTGTCTGAGGGATGGGAATGCAGAGAAACAAAACTTGTCCACTGGGCAGAAGTGAAAGTCATGATCTGTCCCAAGGATGACTATGAAAAACACAATACAGGGGATTCTGAAATCTGGGGATAGCAGCAGACTCCATGCACACAAACGGTTGGTTTATTTCCGTTTTTTTTTTTTTAAATCGGGTACGCTACTGAATAATGAAGGAAGTTAAACCAGCTAAGTCAGAAATAATGTAATATACACTAAGGCATTTAACTAAGATGATGTCATGCTGCTGTAAAAGTACACATGATAAAGTTGAAACAGTCCAAACACATCTACTGGCAAATAAAAGGAAGAATTTTATTTTGGTGTGGACCTGCTGTGTACACTTGGACTGTTTCATTTTTATCTGGTTTTGTGTTTGGTCCCTGGTTATATATATGATAAAGCCTGATCAAATGACCCAACATGGAGAGAACATTGGGAGAACTGCTTTACAGGTACAGCACCAATATGTGCAAGTACAAAACGTTTAGCAGGTGTAAACTCTATGCAAGATTGAAAAAAGCAAAAGAACCTATGCAGGGTGTGCCAGGCTACAGTGTGTAGTCATGACAAGAGCAAAATAACACAGATTTTATTAAAGAATGTTTTAGTATCGGTCACCCCAACTGCTGCTCTGCTGTTTTAAACAACTCATAAAGGCCTACAGTCACTGCATCCCAGGCAGCCAGGGTGTCTCTTCACTTTCAAGCTGGGACGCTGAGCAGCAAAACTTTCCTTTAACTACGTCCAGTGGAGGCATCACGGCACGAAAGTTGGGCTGCACATGCACAATGGGACAAGTCTGTAGCTATAATAAATACACATGCATAATAAAAGAATCTGCCTCACAAACAAGGAAAATAATAAAACAAAAAGATAGTGGTGAGAAACTATACTTCAAACACACATCACTTTTGCTATACCTGCAGAAAGTTAGGAAAAAACACAGTCCCATGCACATATACATGCAAATATATATATATATATATATATATATATATATATATATATATATAACAACGAACAGGTGTTGTACTGAACTTCCATGCAGTACTCAAGGACCTTAGGGTTAGGGCACAGGGCTATCCCCTTACCATGACCCGTGCCCTAACCCTAAGGTCCATGACGATTGCATCATAGTGGAGGACACAGCTTGTTTTTTATGTCCTCCACTGTGCTGTTCAAGTAGTGAACTGTTCTTGTAATAGGAATCCATATATATATATATATATATATATATATATATGTATATCTATATATATATATCTATATATATATATATATATATCTATATATATATATATATATATATATATATATATATATATATATATATATATATAAAAATGTACACACACACACACAAATATACATATATATATATATAAATCTTCTTCTTTTGGCTGCTCCCGTTAGGGGTCACCACAGCAGATCAACTGT
>NC_056750.1:660459126-660460661 GCF_019279795.1 Protopterus annectens
CCTGTTTGACTTCTTTGAAGCAGTTACCAGAGCCGTGGATGAGGGTAAGGTGGTACATACAGCCAATCTTGACCTCGCCAAGGCTTTCAACACCATCCCCCACTCTAGAATTATAGATAAACTCACTAGACAGGGCATAAATCCCTGTGTCATAAGATTGGTGGCCAGCTGGCTCACTGACAGAACCCACACAGTGAAAGTAGCAAACTTCAAGTCCAACTTCAGACCAGTGACAAGTAGAGTACCACAGGGCTCAGTCCTAGGTCCTCTCCTGTTTGGCATCCAGTCCAGGCTAATACAGCAGGTCTTTGGCTAATGAAGTTCCCAGATGACTGCTAACTAGGTGCCTTAATAGAATTGCCTAATGATGAGAACATTCTAGAAAAGGGCCTCACTGAGACTGATACTTGGTGTCAATGTCATTGACTCGAGCTCAATGCCAAGAAGTGCACTGTCATCCCCTTTGGGAAAAACACTGTACCAAAAAGAAAAACGTTCCGGCACAATTAAGGCTGTCCCATATATGTTACTTCAATTCTGCTTCACCTTCGTCGTAACCGCCAGCATACACCATAAAGAGGCGGAGAGGGTTTTAAATTAATAATTTTAGACTTTAATACAAAAAACAAGAAACAACAACAACGGACAGTCAGATTTAGCGCTTTCGTCTCCTTTACAGAGACTTCATCAGAATCGGTTTTAAATTAAAACAGCAACTTTTTATATAGTTCCCAATAGTAGTTAAGTTAATTGATTAATAAATTGATTAATTAATATATGCAGATACAACACAGTTTAAAAGGGGGCATTCACTTCCATGTTAAACCCACTCCTACTGTATTCAAATGCCACATATTAAAATGTTCAAACCTACTGTTCTATTAATAAATATTCCAAAAATAAGTAGATGTATATATATATATATATAATATATATATAAAAAATGTAAAAAGAATAATATAAATACAATTGTATAATTGTATAATGTAATATATGTATATGTGTTTTTTGTATTAAAGTCTAAAATTATTAATTTAAAACCCTCTCCGCCTCTTTATGGTGTATGCTGGCGGTTACGACGAAGGTGAAGCAGAATTGAAGTAACATATATGGGACAGCCTTAATTGTGCCGGAACGTTTTTCTTTTTGGTGAATTCACTTTTCCTGGTTACTAGTTGCTTTGTGGGTTGTGCTTTGGATCCGGACACGAGGAGTCCTTACTATACAGGATGGAAAGCAGCGGAATGCTGAACGAGCTTTTGCGAGTTATTCAGGCGTACTATAAACTGAAACTTAAGCCAGTAGGAACCTCTGATGAGATTCCTTGCGCAAAGCAGCCGAAGATCGTAGGGCTAAGCGAGTGACGTCGAGCTGGCGACCAACAGACACGAGATGGAGGGGCCAAGGAAGGGCAGCTAGTCGGAGAAACGCTAATACTAGAAACAAT
Organism: Protopterus annectens; assembly: GCF_019279795.1. Classification (NCBI taxonomy): domain Eukaryota; kingdom Metazoa; phylum Chordata; order Ceratodontiformes; family Protopteridae; genus Protopterus; species Protopterus annectens. Next base: position 660,460,574 of record NC_056750.1, read on the forward strand.
TCCAATTACAACAGGGACAAAGATAGGGGTGACTACATCACTTTCGATAATTACAGAGATTTGGATTTTAATCAATGGCTCAACAAAT